>NC_056729.1:1554905860-1554945860 GCF_019279795.1 Protopterus annectens | reverse complement strand
CACAGTTATATTATGTAGCACAGTGTGGGTTATAGTGACCAGTGATACTTTCTTATTATGAGAAACTGCAACACTCACAATCCCCTACAATACCAGGGTAGACAGTACCAGTGCAGGTTGTATTGGTCTGTATTTATCAGCACATTGTTCCTATCCAACATACCTGTGGGAGCAATGTTTGTTAGCACTACCTGAGTGTCGCCACTCAAAGTTCCAGATTACACATTAGTATTCTGCACATACTACTCACTCTGTTACTGTATGCACTCTGACCGGAGCTTAACAAGTTGGGGTGTAAATGGGACATACGTAGCTTCTTAGTCACATAAGGTATTGGGGAGTTGCTAGTGTGCCAGATGTTTGTCATAGATGTGCGTCAATCAGTTGTATTTCCTGTTTGCTGCCTATACATCTGGGATCATCCCACTGATTTCCCAGGCGGACAGGTTGATAGGCAATAGATATGGGCCACTTTAATAGATATTCTGGACATATCTGTACAGTTGTGGTGTATGATTCTGTATGCAGACTACTACCACTGGCAGCATTAGAACTGTGGCTGTGTGTGCTAAAAGAACAACACTTCACATCTCAGTTACATGTGCTATTCGGTTTTTGTTGTTGGCATTTTTCCTGTTTACTGTCTATGTGTCTCTCAGTTGCACTAAATGGCCTCTGGGGATTACACCTGTCATATACAGGCATTCCTACACATTCGATTTATGGTGCATGGTGTGGGTAACCGTGCTTAATACAAAAGTACTATTACATGATTGCAAATCTACATTACCATATGATACCAGAATATAGATATATAGTTCAGCAGTTGGACCTGTTTTGTCAGAGCATTACACTTTTATTGCCATACTAACAATATCAGACTCTTCCTGCCATATTCTCTAGTGTATGCAGTACTTGCCTTGAACAATGCAAGTTTTATACTAGCAATTACTTTACTACTACTTTTATTTTTATTTCCTATGACAGTAGAAGCATGAGTTTTACTGACCTGCCTCACGTTGCAACTGCACCAGGTGGCTGATGTGGGCCTCTTGGTTCTCGGCCCACTCCATTGTAGCTGTGGGGGACATAAGAGGAATATTTAGCCATACCTATCCATGATATACCTGAGATGGCAATTATTATACACAGATCATTGACTGATACTTACACACTGCTGGGACATCCCCTGCTGCTCTAGCCTCTTGGAGCTACTCCTCTAAGAGGTCCCTCTTTTGCCGCTTCAAGTCGGCATAGTGGTGCCTGACCTGCTCACCAGTTTGGGGTATGCCAGTGGCACTGGTGAGGTCATGGGTGATACGATCCCAGGCCTCTGCCTTATATTGGGAGCCCTGGTACTGGCCCTGCAGCAGTCTCTGTGCATGGTCTTTAACTAGGAGTCCAGCCATGACCTTGGACTCCTTAATGCACCAGCACTGCACCCAAAAGTGCACTCCTTCTCCCCTTACTGCCATAGTGCCTATAAGGGGAAGCTACAACCAGTTATGAGCTGTATTCTCACCTCTTGGGTTTAAGTAGGGCTGATTTCTCACACATTTCTGTGATTGGCTGGTTTTGAAAAGGCTAAGCTATGGGCACACCTGCTTACCTAAGGTTCACAGAGGTTCATAGATTAGAACTAGGCTAACTGCCCTTGTGAGCCATTTTAAGCCTAGCCAAGTATCCCTTGTGAGACTCAAACCTTGCACCTTGTGTTTATAAGGCAAACACCTTAACCATTAGGCCACCCTCCCAACATTTTGGCACTGCTTAAAGAGGTATACCACTGGGCAGATTGAATTGGCTTCCCTACACATTGCTTACACTTACTAAGTTGAGCTGTGCTGCGGTTAGCATTGCTTAATAGCTAATTAGCACTATATTTCCCTATTGGCAGTGATTTATTATCCATTACAGGTTATATATGTGTCTGGTATCCGTGATTCATGTGTACATACACTGTATGGGGACCTGGGGACTTCTACACTTTATTACAATAACACCTCAAATCTATGCTTACTGCAGTACTCCAGTTCACATATTTATGTTCTGTGGCAGGTTATACAACATCACACTGTACATAGATTCAGTTCACATGTTTGATTTGATTTTCCTGTGGTAAGGATTAATTTGCTGATACCTCATTTATATGTATTGCTATGATGGCTTAGTGATTAACTACTGTGATTGTGGTGCTCAGGGTCCTGAGTTCGAACCTTGCAAAAACTGTTTATTTTGTTGCTGGGCAGAACACAGGCCATTGGGTACAAAGTGATTAAGGCACTTTAAAGCAGTTGTAAGCGGGTGTGCGTGGGTTTGCGTGGAGCTAAGCAATGCTAACCTCAGGTTACAGTTTCTTACATTCAGTTAGCTTCTACTTTGCTTAATCTGTGTAGGCAATGCTTACCCCTGAGCAAACGCACTTAAACATACTTACTAGTGCTTATATATGCTTACTACTGCTTATTTGTGCTTAAACCTGCTTACTAGTGCCTTATTCATTATGACACTGACACTTCGCATGTGCATTTAATGCAGTACTCCAGTTCACATTTAAATGTTATTTAGTAGGTTATACAGCAAAAAATTTAAAGAAATGTCCATATACAGATTTCACAGGGAAAATGGTATGTGCTGCAGTGGGACTCGAACCGGGAATGCCTGCTTGTTAGACTGATGTTATGACCACTACACTATTGCTGTGCTGTTGCATTTGCATATATCTTCATTGTTATCCTCTTCAGCCTTTTAAGCTGCTTTAACCATAGCTCAGCGATGGGCACACCCACGCACCTACAGTTAGCTGTACTCGGAGTTTTAAAAAAAAAATAATGGGTTTCTTCTTTTTATTTTTATGTCCTGTTGCTGTTTTACACATGGGGGACTGTTGATGGGGATATGCAGCCACCTATGAGTGGTCTCGCTCATTAATTTACACTTTCTGTAGTCCTTCATTGCAGGGGCGTGTATATTGTGAGAGCTCTGTTCTCAGACATGCCCCCTGCACTCGTCCATGCTCCATGTAGGATTTGGAGCTCAGGCAGCACACCTTCATTAATATGCATGGTGCGCTGCCGTCCTCTTCCTAAACTGCTGCTTCCATGGAGGACTAGACTAGTCCCGCATGGAAGATTAGCAAATCCGGGGAAAAATCTTATAATTCCCTTTCTTACACAAAAATAAATGATCCTGTATCAATAACATTTAAAAATAAATGAAAGAAACTATTTTACAGAAGAGCAGTGCATTTTCACAGTCCTTTGTAAGAGCAACTGAATACTCTAGCTCAATTTACTGGACAATGGACATTATAAATGGTTCATCATTAAATAATTATTTTCATTTACAGTTGCTGGAAAGAGAACCTGTGAGATCAATTAATTAGTCTATGATATAAAGATATTTTAATTCCCCAACTCCAGTTAGTACACAGGTTAATTCAAAAGTTCAGGAATTTAAGACAGAGTGGAATAAAATCCTGCCTGCAGTTGAAAGCCTAACAAAAGTAAATTACAGCCATGAGAAGTAATCTATGGATTGCAAACTGCAAAGATAAAAAGGTTACGCTTGGTAGAATTTTGCAATGCATTGTATTAAAATCTACTGATTTTACACTGTCCTTATGGTAATATGCTTATATGTTTCCATTATTGTGTCATTCTGAGTTACAAAAAATAAATAAATAGATAAATAAATAAAAAAATCTCACTCAGTCACTGAGTAATCACTTACCTCAGGAATTAAATAAGGACAGCAGCTGCATCTCCACCATGAGTCCACAGCCCCCTCAAATGCTGTACAGAATGCATTCAGGCAGGATCAGTAAAAAAAAAATAAAGGAAGAAAAAAATGAAACAGCATCAGTCACACTACCAGTATGAAAATCCAGCAAAGGGTAGCTCCAGTGTCCCAGCAGCAGTCAGCCCAGCAACAACAGACCATGACATGACCATCCCAATTCTGCTGTAAACAAAGGCAAATCGCCCGTTTGAAGTATGGGACTACAGATCTTTTGTCTTCAGATCGATGGTGGTATCTTATATGCATGGCACATCACAGTTGCATATCCTCAGATTCAACAGCTAGTCATTTCAATTCATCCTCCCTGGCTCACAATCAAAGAAAAACTTTCAATGGGATTGCTAGTAAGTTTCAGAGACCTGCAATACCCTTTTAGAATGTATTGCAGTGGCACGAGCTATAGAGGCAGATGATTGGATGAGTTATGTGCCTCCTAATTGGGTGGCTTTGTGTTAGGAGTCTATTTGATTGACTCGTATAGTGTGATGCCAAATGGTTGTATTTGCAATGTATTGAGCCAATCAAAACCTGCAATGTAAAGCCACCACTGTTCTATGCAGAACAGCAGAAAAGTGACTCTCAATTATGTGAAACTCAGCCCATTCTGCACAATCTGGAGCACTTGACTGGTAAGATAAGGCCTTAGTAGATCTAGGCAGTTCAGATTCTGTATCCCAGCTCAAAAAAATAATTTCCTTAGCTACATTCATATGCTTGTCCATTATTCTTGACAGAGTACTTTGTATGGAGTTTTAAAGTCTGCCAATATATTACACTCCAAGAAAATATGCTACTAGGTACCTCTTTCTTCCCCATTCCAACATTTGCCACCTATATGAGGAAAAATTCTTTGGTGTCTGCTTGGGGTATAATAGTACCTATGCAAACACTTCCAGATAAAATTCCTAAATCTTCCAGATTTTGTTGCATATTTGGAAGCCATACATATGTCCTCCTATTGTTTCTTTGTAAATTGCTTCTCTAATCTCTCTTCCCAATCTTTTCTGAACTCCTCTGCTTGATTCATATAGCTATTGTGCAATATTTAATATGCTTTACTAATTATCCCTTTTTAACAGCAGCTTTTGTTGTAGATTCAACTAAAAACTCAACCAGTGCAGGCCTTTCATTTAGGATTCCCGTGTGCTGTTCTCTTTGCCTGTAATCTGATATCAATCCCTGATCGAGAAGGCAATCTGTAGCTTGCAGTGTAAACATCTTCTTGGCCTCTTCCCATTCTGTTACCTTTCCTTCTCTATTTGTTCCCAGTACCTTGGTTCCTTTGCCAGCATCCTCCAGTGAATTCCAGCCCCCTCTTGCCTGTTCTATATATCCCCAGATTGCAGTCATCCCCATTGCCAGAACTTCCTTTCTCCATTCCCGTGTTGGCTTAGTTCTTAATATATTTTCTGCTACTTTACTACCACCTGCCTTTAAACCCAAATAAAACCAAGCTTATAATATTCACCCCAAAGAAAACACTCCTATTAACAAATCTGAATTCCACATATTCTCTGTAAACAACACAAAAATGTAATTAGTTAACCAAACCAAACTGTTAGGTGTTATATCTGATGAAAACCTAAAATCTGACCTACGATTACAAAAAAAAAAAAAAAAAAAAAAAAAAGAAATTAGCAAAACTCACAAAACACTGGGACTACTCTACAGACCATAAACATTTCCTCTCCCTCTCCACAAAACAAGTACTTGCTTCCACTTATCTACTTCCTTCTACTTCCTTCTCTAGTCTATGGTACCCCATTACTAACCAACCTCCAATCCTCCCACAAAATGAAACTAGAAATATGCTACAACAAGACAGCCAAATTTGCTACAAACATCCACCATTCCACCCATGACTGCACCTCTAAAAACATTAAATTGGCTCAAATTCTCCCACTGTCTTACTTATCTCCAGTTAACTACCATACACAAATTACTTACTAAACCACAGACCTGCCCTGCCCTGAAGTCCTTATTCTCGCTATTATCCCAATAGGCCCCTACAATCAGAAAACCATCACCTCCTCCAAATTATAAACCTAAACTACCCGCTGATCAACTACTATACTCCTGGGTAATAGCTAAAACTGGAACAGCCTTCTTCCAGCCATTCACACAACACAATGCACTACCTCCTTCAAAACTGCTCTATGCACATACCTTCACTCTAAATGGCTCTGTAACTCCACTAAGCCTCCTCCAGCCATTACCTAGACCTTAGTGCCATCCTACCATTCCCCATATTCTCCTCTGTAATCACATTTTTCTATATATCTGTCTCAAGTACACCAACATTTCTTCACAGTCTCTTTGCCCATTACTACTACCTTTTCTCCCCACCTCCATCTCTATTACTCCCACCCTTCTTATCTCTACTGTTATCACTTACAGCTTCGTACATGTTCCTTCTCATATTCTTCTATTCATTCCCTTGTCAGCTTCCCCAACCCCTTTTAATTTGCACCCATCCAAACTAGCTATATAAAAACACTCCTTCCAAAACTAAAACCCTGCTGCGTTGCAGCTCAACTACCCAATACATTTCTTAAAATTGCCACCTCCTCAATCGTCTATCCTATATCAGTCCTGATCAGCCATTCTGTTGCTGAAGAATATGTCCCCTGTATAGGGAAGATCTTCCACATCATTCCCCTATGCAAAGGTGGACTCTCTAAAGAACTAACAAACTATTGTCCCATAGCCATCCTCTCCTCTCTGGCCAAAATCTTAGAAAAATGCATTCACAACCAACTTCTTGCCCATTACCTCAACTACAACCTCCTCTCCTCCACTCAACATGGCTTTAGGCCAAAACATAGTACTAGCACTGCCCTACTGTCTTTTACAAACACCATCCAAAATCTCATAAATGAAGGCCAGTTGGTTTCATCTTTATTCCTTGATATGTCAAAAGCCTTTGACACCGTTTCCCACTAAATCCTTCTCAACAAACTGTCATCCTACAACCTTAGTCCAACTGCCCTGTCCTGGTTCCATAGTTCTCTCTTTAATTGACAACAAACCACCAAATGAGAAAACACCCTTTCCCTCCTGCTACTCATCTCTGTTGGAGTACCCCAAGGCTCCATACTAGGCCCACTTCTCTTTACAATATTTACAAACAACCTTAGCTCTGCAACACAACTAGCCTCCATTGTCCAATATGCGGACAATTCCACAGTTATTTGCTCAGACCCCACACCCCAGGAACTACAAACAAAAATGCAAGCTTCATTCCAGGATATAGAAAAAAAACCTTACAGATTATCAGCTCATACCAAACTCTAACAAAATCAAGATAAGATTTTTCAGAAATAACAAACTCAAATCATGCCAGTCCCTTCTAACAATACATTCCTCAAATGGAACCTAAATAGAGCCCACTAGCCAAACCAAACTTATCAGTGTCACAGTAGGTGACAACCTAAGATTTAATAGCCACACCATCAACAAAGTCCACACCAAACTAGGCACCCTATATAGAGCCAAACCATACATTACAGAAAGTGCCAGACTAGCCACTCCTGGACACAACTGCTTTCCACCCTCCTCTACGGATCCCAAATATTCACTAACTTGTAAAAAACAGACCTAAATAATCTAGAATCCTGCTACAACAAAATTGCCAAGTTCACATCAGGGCACCCATACAGAACCCGCCACTGCTCAGTACTCTCCCAACTCAACTGGCTAAAGCTCCCAAACCTTTTAACTTTCAATCAACTATATTGACTATAGCCCACAAAGTAATTCACCAGCCCAACGACTGCCCTGCACTTACTAACCTAATCCAACCTAATATAAATATCAGGTCACTTAGGTCCTCAAACAAACTAATGTTAAAAGTTACCTACCCCCACAACACTCATGGCACCTCCCGCTACTAGTACAAAATTGCCAAGCTCTGAAGTACTCTTCCTCAGCCTATAGCAAAAAACCTTAACTATCATGAATTCAAACACCTCCTAAAAGAACATCTAACCAATCATTGGTTCTTCTCCTGCCATATTCCTGGCTAAGTCTACCTACTCTCGAGCTATACCTCCTATTTCTACTCCCCATTAACTATATCATACCCCATAGCTAATGTTTTTAATACATGGCTAACTTTTTCTTACTCTTATATTAGCAGCTAGATTGGACTTAGATCCTAGGCATTCATACTGATCTTATTGTAACCATTTTTGTCACTGTTTAAAATATGTTTCCTTAATTATAGGTTCATAGGTTCATACTAGGCTATCTGCCCAAGGGCATTTATAAGCCTAGCCCATAGTTATGTGGCTTTCGCCACCCCTTTAGTTTGAATAAAAACTATGCCTATCATTTTGCTGTGCCTCTGTCAAGCAGTGACACTGAAGTAATCCCTGGGGTATATCTGCAATCTCCCATCCATTGGTCAAGATTCCTCTTGAACAAGGCCAGAGAGGTGCTCTGCCTCACATGTACCGGGATTTTGTTCCACAGCATAGGGAGTCTCTGGGTGATGAATCTGTCCCACCAGCACGTTCTATTTATAACCGTGTCAAGGTTTAAGTCTTCCGCCCTTGTGGTTCTGAGGGATCTAGATTTTTTGAGGTGAAGCATATTCATCAAATCTGGGTTTGACATGGCCTTATATGTCAGGCACAGGTCACCTCTGAGCAAGCGGTATGAGACTGAATAGAGCTGGAGTTCTTTCAGTCGGGCAGCATAAGACATATTTTTGAGACCCTTTATCCTTTTGGTGAGGAACTTTTGGGCCTTTCAAGCTGCAGCAGGTGTCTGGTCAGATACATTCCGAACGGGGCATTGTACTCAATCATAGGTCTAATGAGTGATGAGTACAGGGGGACGATGACCTCCCTTGATCTAGATGTGAATCCCTTCATGATCAGGTGGGTGATATAGAAGGTTTTCCTAACTACTTTAGCAACATGAGTGTCAAACGAAAGGCTACTGTCAACCTGGGTCCCCAGATCTCTGATGACTTTTTCTGTGCTCAGTGGATTGCCACCTATATGGTAGCTAGGGGTAACCTTGTTTTTCCCGAAGGGTATGACTATGCATTTTTTGGCGTTTAACTTCAGGCCATGGCTCTGGCACCAGTTATCCGTTTCTGTGAGACCCTTCTGGAGGATATCTGTGTCAGATGTGTTTTCGACTATGGCGCCCAGTTTGCAGTCATCTGCAAACTTTGTCAGCCATAACCCTCCTGTGTTTGCTTGTACTTCAGAAAAGTAGATGCCGAACAAGAGTGGACCCAGGACTGAGCCCTGTGGGACACCACTTGTGACAGGCTTTGAGTCTGACATGGCTCCAGCAACTCTGACCCTGTGGGTTCTGTCACTTAGCCAGTTTGCAACCCATCTTGTGATGTATGGGTTTACATTCAAGCTGATGAGTTTTTCGATGATACCTGAGTGGGGTATTGTGTTGAAGGCCTTTGCCAGGTCGAGGTAGGCTGTATGGACTGCCTTTCCCTCATCAATGGCCTTGGTGACTGTCTCGAAAAAGTCAACTAAGTTTAAGAGGCAGGATCTGCCTTTGACAAAGCCAAACTGGATTGGATCCAAAGTCTGCAAGTTCCCTATGTCTTTATTTATGAGTTCCATTATGATCCTCTCCATGGCTTTGCAGATAAGGCTTGTCAAGCTAATGGGGCGGTAATTTCCAGGGTCTGTGGAGGCACCGCCCTTATGAAGTGGGACCACAGTCGCCGTGCGCCACTCCTTGGGTATGTATCCTGAGGTGAGGCTAAGATTAAACAGCTGTCCTAACTGTGGGTTTAATTCCTCGTTGAGTTCATGAAGCACACAGCCGGGGACACCATCCGGTCCCATGGATGCTGTGTTTTTTGCCTTAGTGAGGGCAGTTCTCACCTGGGCGTTGGAGATGTTTGGGGGGCTACAATCCTCTGGAATAGATATCTCTCCTTTTGGGGAGGGGAGAAGTTTGCACTGAACCTGTCAGCCAGTATGTTGGCAATGTGTGTAGGTTCAGTAATTTTCACATAATTTTGAACTAATTCTGAGCATATCTGGGAGTTTCCTCCTAGGTTTCTAACATAGCTAAAGAAGGCCTTATGATTCTCTTTAGAGTCCTTGGTGATTTTTCTCTCAAAATTTGCCTTGGATGATTTTATGAGAGCTCTTAGTTTTTTACTTATAATGATCAAAGGTGTCTTAGCTTTCAAGGATTTTGCTCTATCTTGTAGTAGCTTCCTCCTTTTGTTGTAGAGCTTGTTTATGGCTGGGGTCCACCAGACTGGACGCTTGCCTTTGGTACAGAGAGTCTTAGTTTTGTTTGGGATTGCCTGATCCATGCAGTCCTGTAGGTGCTGGTAGAAGGCATTTGTAAGTGATTCAGCGGTTTGAGTAATGTTTACCACTGGCTCAGGGGCCTTAAAGGAGACCACATTAGTTTTTAGAAGTGTGAAATCGGCTTTTGAGAAGTTTTTCACTGTGGTCTTTTTTGTTTCAGGTGGGGGCGGGATGAGGACCTCCAGCGAGATTAGTTTATGATCTGATCTCACCAGTGAGGGGTATACTTCCGGTGTTGAACATTTTGATCCCATGTTCGTGATGATGAGATCAAGTATGTTTTCTCCTCTTGTGGGGATGGTGACTAGTTGTTCCATGGCATTTGAGTTTATGAACTCCAGGAATCTTTGGGTTAGAGTGTTCGGGCTTGAGTAGTGTTCCCAGTCTATATTAGGGCAGTTGAAGTCACCTAGTATGATGGTGTTTGGAGATACATTTATCCCCTCCAATGTTTTCAGGAAGGCCATGTGAGGTTCCTGAGTTTGAGAGGGTGGCCTGTAACATGCTACAAATTGCAGAGCAGTCTTGCCTATGGTTAATTGCACCTGGATGGTCTCCGATGCGTGCGTTGCCACCAACCTTGAGGTGTGGGTGTCCTTTATGAATATGGACACCCCTCCTACTTGGTGTTGTCCGGATTTTGGGGCGGAATGCATGATATGAGGTGAAACCTGTTAGTGCTGGGGTGCTCTCAGGAGCCTTGAACCAGGTTTCTGTCACAGCACAGACATCGATGTTCTCCATATTGAGAAGGGCCTCGAGTCGTGCATCTTGAGATTGAGACTTCTGGCATTGAGCAGCATTACCCTTAGTTTTTTCCTTTTGGTGTTCTAGGGTGGTAGGTTTAGAATTTGAACCTTGCCTAAAAAGGCACTATGGGGTGGCAAGAGCCTTTGCCAATATCCGAAAGCCCAGGGGTGACAGGTGCAAGCCGTCCCTTGCGAAGCAGCGTGGCTTGTCCAGCATGTCATCCCAGGCAGACAGACATTGGATCCCCTTTGAATGACACCAGAATTTAAGCCAATTATTAAAGCTGATCATCTTATCACTGTATTGTGGCATCATTCTAGGTGAAGGTAGGATACTGCTCAAGGTCAGGGTCATACCTGCCTGGGCTACATAATCAGAGAGCTCCTCGATGTCCCTTTTCATGTAGTCCAAGGAGGTACGTCTCATGTCGTTGACACCAGCGTGGAGAATGACTGAGTCGTACTTGTACCTGCTGTTGAGAGACCTGAGTGCTTGCGTTATGTGGCGGATTCTAGCGCCCGACAGGCAGCTTACTGTGACCTTCTCTTTACTCAGTCTGGTGAGCGGGACGTCAGTGTGTCTGACTATGGAATCACCAATGACAAGTGTGTCTGGCATTTTGTTTGGCCTTAAGGGCTGTGACTGTTTGACACTCTGACTGTGTGGTCTATGTGTTGCATGTGTTGGGTCGTGAGGTGGTAGTTGTTTGGGTGTCTTTTACTGTATGTTCACACACTGTTTTTGTAACTGTATTTTTGTCTCTACCATTTATTAATATTTCTCTTTGACTGCAATGTTAATACACCCCAAACTCTATTAATACTGTAAACATTGTTAGTAGTACTTAGTATTTAGTTTTCCTATTGTATGTTAGGAACCTTTCTCCCCGGGTCTCTGCTGAAAATGAGCTTCCAGCCCAGTCTGACATCACCCGGTAAACAAATGTAATAAAATAAAATAAATAATAAAATAAAAATGTCTTTTCTAGCTCTAAATCTTAATTATTACTTTTGCAGGTATTTTGCATTCTTTCCTCTAGATTTGGGCATTTTTCATAGATTTTAAATATATTTTTAACATTATTTATTTCCATCAGCTTCTACTTTAGCTGAGGAATCTGTGTAATGTGAACAGTTTCTTATATGACCCAGAGCCATCTACTTATGGTTAGTGTGTCACATTTTTGTTAATACGTTTTTTAAGTCATATGGTTTGTGACTATTATTTAAATCATGGTTATCCTGCATTTTTACTGAAGAAGTCTCAGTTACGTTGTCGAGATGAAAGTATTTAACAATAAGTAAAACTGTTTTTCTTGTTTTCAAAGTGTTTTTCTTCAATTCTAAAAGTGCATTTTTTTGGTTCCGAATAAGTCTATTGTTTATTATTCTGAATCTGTTGCAAACCAACATTATTTTAACAAATTTTTTTTTATTATTATTTTAATATATGTTATTTCTTAGTTTATTATTTGCTAACTGGGTAAGTGAACAGATCCCAACACCTTTTCCAGAAATGACCCAAGCTCAATGGCATACAAAGTCAGTGCATTGAAAAATCATAACAAAGGTCATGATGCTCTTCTAAATTAAACTGAAATACACTTTATGCTTCTGATCTCTGATCATATTCAGTTTATACATTATCCATATATTACTGATATTCATTATAATCTAAAAGATACTCTCGTAAGTTTGATTTAAACATTAACAGATGCCATTCATTCTTGACATGCACTGTAAGATTATTACAGCTAACTGTTTCTAATTGTGTACAGGATGCCCCTCTCATAGGTTCATAGGTTCATAGGTGTGTAGTAGGCTAATGGCCCTGAAGCCTTTATAAGCCTACTAGCCCATAGAAGTGCCCTGGCATCATGCCGCCTGACATTAGTTCCCAGTGCCTCTATCAAGTAGAGCCACTACAGGGATCCCCAGGGTGAACTTTCTATTTCCCATCCACTCATCAAGATTTCTCTTGAAGAGGGCCAGTAAGGTGCTCTGCTTGACATGTATGGGAAGTCTGTTCCAGAGCATGGGCAGTCTCTGGGTTATGAACCTGTCCCTCCAGCATGTTCTGTTGATTGCGGTAATGAGGTTGAGGTCTCTGGAGCATATGGTGCGGAGGGATTGGGATTTCTTTAGATGTAGCATTTCTAACAGAGCTGGGTCAGACATGGTTTTGTAAGTCAAGCAGAGATCTCCTCTTAGTAGATGATATGAGACAGAGAATAGCTGAAGTTTTTTGAGTCTGTCCGTGTACGACGTGTTTAAGGCCTAGGATTCTCTTTCTGAGGTACTTTTGTGGCCTTTCCAGCTGTTGCATGGGTTTAGTGAGGTACATGCCAAATGGGGCATTATACTTGATGACTGGCCTAATGAGGGAAGAGTAGAGAGAGATGATGACCTCTTCCTTCCTGGATGCAAAACCCTTGGTAATGAGATGTGCCACATAGAAGGACTTTCTGACCACAGTGGCAATGTGGTGGTTGAAGGAGAGGTTGCTGTAAACCTGTATCCCCAGATCTCTTATAATGCCTTCAGTGTTCAGTGTGCTCCCATCAATGTGGGAACTGAGTTTTTCCCAAAGGCGATGATGACACATTTTTTGGCATTAAGCTTAAGGCCATGGTTTCGACACCAGTCATTGGTCTCAGTAAGGCCTTTCTGTAGAATGTCTACATCACTTGGGGAGTTAATAATGGCTCCCAGCTTGCAGTCGTCTGTGAACTTGGTCAGCCAGAATCCTTTTGTGTTGGCCTGGACTTCTGAGAAGTAGATGCCAAACAGGAGAGGACCCAGGACCAATCCCTGTGAGACTCCACTTGCGGCTCATTGGCAGTCTGACTTGGAGTCCGCTACTTTCACGCTGTGGGTTCTATCTGTGAGGCAATTTGCAACCCATCTAGTGATATAGGGGTTGATGCCCAGTTTGGTGAGTTTATCAATACTTCCTGAGGGGGGAATGGTATCAAAGGCCTTGGCCAGATCGAGGTAGGCTGTATGAACTGCTTTTCCGTCACCCACAGCTCTGGTGACTGACTCAGAGAAGTCAACCAGGTTGAGCAAGGATGATCTACCTTTCACAAAACAAAATTGCGTGGGATCTAGAGTTTGGAGATTCCCTATATCCTTGTTAATTAGGTCCATGACAATGTTCTCCATAGCCTTACATATCATACTTGTAAGGCTAATGGGGTGATAATTCCCAAGGTCTGTAGTCACTTCCCCTTTATGGAGAGGGATGACTGTAGCAGTGCGCCATTCAGTAGGGACAAAGCCTGAGGTGAGGCAGTGATTGAACAGGGCACACAGATGTGGTGCCAGTTCACTTTGTAGTTCATGTAGAACACATCCAGGGATATTGTCGGGTCCCATGGAAGATTTATTCTTGGCCTTGGACAATGCAGCTTTAACCTGTGCTTCAGTAATGCTGGGTGCCTGGCACTCCTCCGGTATTGTGATTGGGCCTTTAAGGGGGAGAGAGAGGGGTAAAGTTGGCACTGAATCTATCGGCCAGTATGTTTGCAATATCTGTTGGCTTAGTATAGGAGGTACCATTGTGCAGTAACTCAGAGCAAACCTGGGTATTGCCGTGGAAATTTTTGATATAACTGTAGAAGGCTTTGTGGATGTTTTTAGTGTCTGCCGCAATTCTGCCTTCATAGCTGGCTTTAGAGGTTTTGATGAGGGTTCTCAACCTTTTGTTGAGGCTAATAAGGGAGTTTTTCCAGTCCTGGAACTTCACCTTTTTTCTGCAACAGTTTCTTCCTTCTGTTGTAGAGTTTATTAATGGCAACGGACCACCAGATTCTTCTTTTTTGGAGGAGAGCATCTTGGTTCTGTTGGTTCATAGATTCATATGTTGGTACTAGGCTATCAGCCCTAGGGCCTATACAAGCCAAGCCATAACAATTCCCTGGATATTTCTTCCCACAATATTTACTTCCCTGGACCCCTGTCTATCAGGGTGACTGACTTGATCCCCGGGGTGAATTTCCTATCTCCCATCCAATCGTCAAGGTTCCTTTTGAAGAGGGCCAAGGAGGCAGTCTGTTTGACATGTATGGGTAGTCTATTCCAGAGTATGGGGAGTCTCTGGGTCAGGAACCTATCCCTCCAGCATGTTTTGTTCATTGTGATGACAAGGTTTAGATCCCTGGAGCATGTGGCTCTGAGGGATTGGGGATGGTATGACTAGTTCCATGCATTTATGTATGTGCTCGTATAGTGCATTGGTGTATGATTCGGCAGTCATGCATCTATTTTCTATTGACATGGGTGCCGTGAAGTTAGCCATCTCTGTTTTTAGGAGCCCAAAGTCAGCTTTGGAGAAGTTTTTTATGGTGGTTACATTTGCCGGGGGGGGGGGGGGTAGTGGGTGAGATGTGGATTTCCATGATGATTAGTTTGCGGTCGGATCTAACCAGGGAGGAGTTGACTATTGGTGTACAGCAACGGTTGCCCATGTTAGTAATAACCAAGTCAAGAATGTTGCTTCCTCCAGTGGGGGTAAGAATGAGTTGGTCCAGGGCACTGGAATTGATGAATTCCAGGAAGCGTTGGGCCAGTGTATTGGTGCATGAGTAGTTTTCCCAGTTGATGGAGGAGTAGTTGAAGTCACCTAGTGTGAGTGTGTTGGGTTGGACCTTAATAGTTTCCAGGGTGCTTAAAAACGTGAAGTGAAACTCTTGGGACATGATTGGGGACCTATAGCAGGCTCTGACCTGAATCACCATCTTACCCAGTGTTATTTGTACCTGAAGTATCTCAGATGCGTTATGCTGGGTTACTAGTCTGGAGGTGTGCATATCCTTTATGAATATGGAGACACCACCACCTTTGGAGCTTGGGTTCGTGTTCTGGGGCCAGGTTAAATGCTTATAAGCCTTAGTCAGCATATCTAAGTGAATAGTGATACACTGCTGTTACCAGTTTACAAGCTAGTTAAGGCCAGTGCTCTAAATATATACCAGCTTCAAAATTTTCCATAGATAGGCAGTGGTGCTTTTTCCTGTCTGACAGTGAAATGGCTAAATGACATGCTTTTCACTGACTGATAATACTGGATGGAGTCCAGTGTTCTTTTCACTTTTTAAGTGCCGTGTCTTTATCATTTAGTTGTGACCTAAGGGAAGTTGATAGCCAAAGACTCCTACTTCCACTGAGAAAAGCCTGACCAATACAGCCATAAGACCTTGGGCAAAGAGGTTCAATGTAGATGTAACATTGACTTAGGTTGTAAGTAGACTCCAGTACACCCATTCTTTAGTTCTTGCAACAGAACATCTTCCATTAATGGTGAGACAGGTATCCATTTAACGTATAATAGTTTTGTCTTTTTTTAAAAGGACCATCTGAGGGAGCTGGCTAGTTATCAAAAAGGGGGTCTGGATATGTCAGACCATTTATGCAGTTGCCTGGATTGTTTATAATGATTTTATCCAAGAACACATTGTTTCCAGTAACAGTATTTTATCTTGGAAGGTCTGTAATAATTTCTGATTGGTATGCATGAATGCAACCCTCTGAGCTGGAATTTTTGTCTGGTGTAGTCAAGTTAAGAATACAATCACCCAAAGAGACAAATATATTCTTTGTGTAGTCTCTATAATTTATGTTACATACTTCCCTGAAGATGTCAACTGAGAATGGCGGTGAAGCATGTGACTCACCACCATGCATCCTCAGTCACATGCTGTATAATATTTATTTTCTGCCAGTTATGAGCAAGGTCATCTAACTGCTTACTTTTTTATACAGTGCAACAGAGGATGTGTTTTTGTTTTTCCAAAGTCATTATTACACCCCTTCCCATCCTACAACTTGTGTTATTATTCTGGAAGATGTCACAGCTTTGGGCAATGTAATTATATAAGCATAGATCGTCATTTGGTAATATCTCAGGAATTCATGAGATGTGTTGAGAGGGAATCTCCTCATTCATTGTTTTTTTTTTTAAAAGAAAAAATACTTCTCAGCTACTTTCCTTTGTGAATAATTGATACTAGTTATGTGGTGTTGAAGTCAGGTCTCTTACTTTCAGTAATATTTGCTAATAGTTATCCTTTGATTTTTTAAAAATAATTTTTACATTTCCATGATTGTCCTCACAGAAGGCCCAGTTACCCTTCTCATACTTAAATTTTCCCTTAACAAAAATAAAAATACATTCCTGAATTAGGTCCTGCATTCTGTTACATATTTCCATTCAACCTATGATGTCAAGTATAGTCATTCAAGGACCATTGTCTCATCACAGAATACAAACAAGGTGTTCCTTCTGCAGGTAATTGCAAATTTAGGCAGTATGTTTGCCTTTTGGGGCTATGCTATTTTCTTTCGTTATTGAAGTCTTACCTAGATTTGCTCTATCACCTCCTCTGAGATATGTGCATTTAAAATCTTGCAACAACTGTTTACTAACTGTAATTAGTTACCTATTCGCTCTTTTATTTTCATTTGCTCTGCTTATTGAATGAGTTATGACTTTGCACTCTGTGCCTTGTTTCTTTATGCATTTTTAACCTTATGATTGTCCAGCATCTGGCCTGAATTAAGACTGGAAAGTATCCCTTAACTAACCCAACCTGCCAGGCTAACAGACAGAGAGACAAACAAACATATATTTTAATACATTACAGATCTACTAATCAAAAATAAAATGATTGTGTCTGAAACCGAATGAGGCAAAGAAAACCCTATATCTGTTTCTTTTGAAGAGAATCAAGCCAAGACTAAATTGAATTGAGAAATACTGGGTCTATATTAGCTTATCGAACAATGAAATGAGCGAATGCTCTTTCATCGATCCAATAAGGTCGAAACATCTAAAGAGAGAAGACATGGAACAGCAATTTAATCACTGCTCCGCAAAAAAAAAAAAAAAAAGTTTAAACACAAAATGAAGTGGGGGCTTCGCCCCTGCACCCTCCAATGTGAGGGGCTGTGCCCCCCATACCCCCCTACTTAAATATACCAACTCCAAGATCCCACCATAGTGGAGAAAATACCAAAGTCCCGAAGACGGCTCACTGATTGTTTTCCCTGGGAAAAAAATCAGTGGTCCGTGTCTTCGCTCTTTAGGGGTTTCGACCTTGTCGGATCAATGAAAGAGCATTCGCTCTTTTCATCATTCGACAAGGTGATATAGATCCAAATTATTATATGCAGCTGTATAGTTTCAGATCGGATAATGTTGCTGTTTTATTAATGAAGCACAATTTTTCTTTCAAAAGTGTGACAATTTTTTTTATTTCAGTTTTGGGCCTACTAACATAATTGGACTCCTACAATGTTCATAGGTTCATAGGTAGGTACTAGGCTATTTGCCCGAGGGCATTTATAAGCCTAGCCAGAGTGTGTCGGCCTTCGCCACCCCATTGATTAATTAACTGATCCTCTGTCAAGCAGACCCAATGAAGTGATCCCAGGGGTGTATTTTCTGTTACACATCCACTCGTCATGGTTTCTCTTGAAGAGTGTTAGTGAGGGGCTCTGCCTAATTTAGTTTGGAATTTTGTTCCAAAGCATGGGGAGTCTCTGTGACAGGAATCTATCCCTCCAGCATGTTCTATTTACTGTTGTGGTGAGGTTTAGCTCATAGAGCGCGTGGCTCACAGTGACTTGGATTTGTTTAGGTGGAGCATGTCCATCAATTCTGAGTTGGACATGGCTTTGTAAGTCAGGCAGAGATCACCTCTGAGTAAGTGATATCCCACTGAGTACAGCCAGAGTTTTTTCAGTTGGGCTGCATAGGGCATATGTTTGAGGCCAGTAATCCTCTTGGTGAGGTACTTTTGTGGTCTTTCTAGCTGTTGCAAGTGTCTTGTGAGGTACATCCCAAATGGGGCATTGTACTCTATGATGGGTCTAATGATTGACATGTAGAGGGGCTCTATAACCTCTTTATTTCTAGATGCGAACCCTTTAGTAATTAGATGAGCCACATAAAAGGATTTCCTAACTGCTTTGGCAATATGATTGTCAATGGAGAGATTACTGTCTACCTGGGTCCCCAGATCTCTTATTACCTCTTCTGTATTAAGGGGGCTGCCACCTATGTGGTAATTCGCGGGTGTTTTGTTTTTACCAAACGGGATGACTATGCATTTTTTGGCATTTAGCTTGAGGCCATGACTTTGACACCAGGTGTCCGTCTCAGTAAGGCCCTTTTGGAGGATGTCCGTGTGAGCTGGAGAGTCAATTATGGCTCCCAGTTTGCAGTCATCGGCAAACTTGGTTAGCTGTAGTCCTCCTGTGTTTGCCTGCACTGCTGAGAAGTATATGCTGAACAGTAGGGGTCCCAGGACCGAGCCTTGCGGGACACCACTTGTGACTGGTTTAGAGTCAGACCTGGAGCCTGCTATTCTTACCGTGTGAGTTCTGTCTGTAAGCCATTTGGCAACCCATCTCATGAAGAAAGGGTTTATATTCAGGCTGGTGAGTTTTCTGTAATACCCGAGTGGGGAATGGTGTTGAAAGCCTTGGCGAGGTCAAGGTAGGCTGTGTGAACCACCCTTCCCTCGTCTATGGCCTTGGTGACTGTCTTGAAGAAGTCAACCAGGCTTAGTAGGCATGATCTGCCCTTAAAAAAGCCGAACTGGGTTGGGTCAAGTGTTTGGAGGTTCCCAATGTCTTTGTTAATGAGTTCCATGATGATGTGCTCCATAGCCTTGCAGACCAGGCTAGTCAGGCTTATAGGTGATAGTTACCAGGGTCAATTGTGGCCCCTCCTTTGTGGAGAGGAATAACCATTGCTGTGCACCATAGTATAGACACGTAGCCTGTGGAGAGGCTGAGGCTAAACAGCGTGTTTAGGTGGGGGGTTAGTTCATTCTGTAGTTTGTGCAAGACGCAGCCTGGGACACCATCTGGTCCCATTGATGCTGTGTTTTTGGCTTTTGAAAGGGCTGTTTTCACCTGTGCTTCTGTGATTTTTGGGACACTACACTTTTCCTGTATTGTTGTGGGCCCTTTTGGAGGTGAGAGGGGGGTGAAGTTTGCACTGAATCTACCTGCCAGGATGTTGGCAATATCAGTAAGTTCAGTATATTTTGTGCTATTTTGCACTAGTTCAGTGCATATCTGTGAGTTGCCACTTAGATTCTTAACATAGCTAAAGAAGGCTTTATGGTTATCTTTTGAATTCTTGGCTATTTTTCTTTCGAAGTTAGCCTTGGATGATTTCATGAGGGACCTTAGTTTCTTACTGATACTGGTCAAGGATGTCTTTTCTTCTTGGGATTTGCTTTTTTTCTGAACTAGTTTCCTCCTTCGATTGTATACACTGTTTATGGCAGGGGTCCATCAAACTGGTTTCCTTCTCTTAGAGGAGTGAGTCTTGGTTTTGCTAGGGATGGTACGATCCATACATCCTTACTGGTGCTCATAGAGTGCATTTGTAAAGGTTTCTGCATCTTGGGCAGCGTTATTCTTTATTCTTTTACTGTCTTAAGTAAGGTGAAGTTTGCTTTAGAAAAGTTTTTTACTGTGGTTTCCTTAGTTGGGGATGGTTGTGGGGTGAGGATATCCAGAGTGATAAGTTTATGGTCTGCTCTAACCAGTGACAGGTTGACCTCCATTGTGGAATACCTGTCACCCATGTTGGTGATAACCAGGTTCAATATGTTTTCACCTCTGGCAGGGGAGTTTACCAGCTGATCCAGGACATTTGAGTTGATGAATTCCAGGAAGTGCTGAGTCTGGGAGTTTGTACTCGAGTAGTTTTCCCAGTGAATGGTAGGGTAATTGAAATCACTCAATATAAGAGTGTTCGGTAGGACCTTCATGTTTTCCAGTGTCTCCAGAAAGGTGGAGTGGTGGTCCTGGGTCATGGAGGGTGATCTGTAGCTGGCCACAATTTGCATTGCAGATTTGCCTGCTGTTAGTTGCACATGGGTGATCTCAGAGGTATCATGCTGTGCCACTAACCTGGAGGTGTAGGTATCCATGATGAATATGGATACACCCCCTCCTTTTATGTTTCGGTCCGTGTTCTGTGGCCGAAACATGTGGTATGAGTTGTAGCCCAGTAGTGCTGGTTGCTCTCTGGAGCCTTGAACCAGGTTTCAGTTATTTCACAGATGTCGATGTTCTCCATACTGTGGAGTGTTTCGAGCACATGCATTTTGAGATTTAAACTCCTGGCATTGAGTAGCATAACCCTCAGTTTTTTTTTAATTGTGCTGTTTACGGAGGTGGGTTTGATTTTTGAGACTTGCCTAAAAAAGGCACTATGGGGGCAGCAAGAGCCTTGGCCAGTATTCGAAAGCCTAGGGGTGACAGATGCAAGGCATCTCTTGCGAAGCAATGTGGCTTGTTGAGCATGTCGTCCCAGGCTGACAGACACTGGATCCCCTTTGAATGACACCAGAAGCTTAGTCATGATAATTTTTTCTTTATCGTGAGGTATCATTCTTGATGAGGGCAGGATGCTACCCAGGGTCAGGGTCATACCAGCCTGGGCTACATGATCAGAGAGCTCTTCCATGTCTCTTTTCATGTAGTCCAGGGAGGGATGTCTCAGGTCATTCACACCAACATGAACAATGACAAAGTCATATTTGTACTTGTTCTGGAGTGACCTGAGTGCTTGTATTATGTGACGGATTCTGGCTCCCGACAGGCAGCTAACAGTAACCTTCTGCTTATCCAGCCTAGTGAGTGGGACATCAGTGTGCCTGACTATAGAGTCACCTATTACTAGTGTGTTGTTGTTGTTGTTGTCTTTCGGCTTTTCCTGGTTAGGGGTCACCACAGCAGAACTCCGGTCTGCTAATGATTGGCAGTAGATTTTCACAAATGCCGAGGTGCCAGCTCGAAGTTCAACCCTCAACGAAGGCACGCCCATTTACGCATGTCTTTCGAATGCCCACCCAACTGCGGGGAGGACATGCAAACTCCACACAGAAGGCACTCCCCGCACTCCAGCCGAGAATCAAATGGGAGAACCTCTTGCTGTAAGGCAACAATGCTACCGCTGCACCACTGCGGAAGTCCACCTATTACTAGTGTGTTAGGTATGTTATTTCGCTTTAAGGGCTCTGATTGTGTGGCACACTGATTTTGTGTTTTATGTGTTGTCTGGTTTGTGACAGGAGGTGCAGGTTGTTTGGGTGTCTGCTTTGGAGGTCTCTGATGCTTTTGCAGGTTTTTATTTAGAGTCTCTGAGTATGATTTTGTGAATTTATGTGTATTTTTTGCCAGTGCTGTTTTAGTAGGTCTGTGTGTGGCTGGAGGTGTGGTGCAAGTGTTAACCTTCTCCTCTTGACGGTCTGTTCCAGTCTTGGGTGGAGACAGCTTAGCTTCCAGTTTGGCTGTATAATTGCAACTCTCACATATGTTAGTATTTTGTGGTAGGAGGAGAGGGTTGTCTGTGTACATGAGGCAGTTGTAACATTGCCTCAGCATACCCAGATTCACCAGCTGGACTGGAGAGTACACCTGAAATTGCCCTTTGGTTATGCCTGTAGGGTGAACTGCTTAGTCACTTGGTCGATGAGGGGTGAATAAAGAGCCTTGCCCTGTTGGGCAATCAGTGTCAGGGTATAGTAGTGGATGCTATTAGGTCTGAGCAAGTGCTGGGCTGTAGGATGCTTTTTGAGTGCTTAGGTTGAGAGTTAGACTAGTTTCAAGGGAAAAACTGAAGAGGAGACTTAGTGGAGCCAGGAATAATTTAACCGTAGCTAACCGGCGCTGCCGGTGCGCAAAACCGTGCAAATGCAGTTTTTATAGTAGGGAAATGAAAGAGATAGGAATTAGCCCAAAATGGCCAATAAACTACTAACCTCTGGGCTGGAACCACTCCTCCAGGGACAGATAGGTTGCTCAAAGCTCCCCTCTCTCACAGGTGAACAGAGAAACTTCTTTCTATCCAAGTAAGGTATGGGCAACTCAGAATCTAGTATCACAGCCCTGAATTCTGCACTAGCCTGAAAACTGGATTATACTAGCTTAGAAAGGTGGGAAACAAGGAATCTTTTTTTTGTTTTTTTGAAAAGATAAAGCAAAAACAGTAAAAAAATAAACTTAAAACAGTTTTAAACAACTATAAACGATCAGAAAAGGCTATCGCAGTTTAGTGTGTAGCCTACAACAGGTAACAAATTATTTAAACAAAAAACAACTTTTTAAAAGTGCAGGCAGTCAAATAAGTACAATATGTGAAAAAAACAAGCTTTTAAATCACAATAAATGCTGGAAAATCTGTGTTTAGGCAGAAAACAGTTAAGTACAGCAAGAAGTACAGAAAAGTGATAATTAAGCACTCCAAAGTCTCTCTTCTAAGCTGGAAGGCTTGTATCAATTTAAGGCTTTCTAGTGCTATCCAATAGGTTAGTTACAGGAAAGATGGGAAACAAGCGCAGATGTGGTAGATAGGCTACCTAATGCTTATCACTCCTCATGGTAGACAGGCTACCTGGTGCTTACCACTCCCACTGATAAGCTAGAAGGCTTCCCTCCAACACAGAAAGGCTTGGGGAGCTCAGAAGCTTACAAAGAGTCCTGGATACATCAAATCTGTACCTGGACTAGACTAGTTACAGGAAAGGTGGGGAACAAGTACAAACGCAGGCTTTTAAGCCAGTAAGTTGAAAGAGATGGAAAACTGCCCAAATGGCCAAATAAACTACAATTCCTGGGCCAAAACTCACTCTTCCTATGGAGGATAGACTACCTAGTGCTTACCACTCCCACTGATAAGCTAGAAGGCTTCCCTCCAACACAGAAAGGCTTGGGGGGGCTCAAAAGCTTACTAACAATCCTGGATACAGCAACTCTGTAACCGGACTAGGCTAGTTATAGGAAAGGCGGGAAACAGGCGCAAGTGCAGCTTTCAAACCAGAAAGTTGAAAGAGATGGAAAAAAACTGCTCAAACAGATAATAGCTCCAATTTCTGGGACAGGGGCCACTCCTCTTGTGGTAGATAGGCTACCTGATGCTTACCACTCCCACTGATAAGCTACAAGGCTTCCCGCCAACACGGAAAGGCTTGGGGGGCTCAGAAGCTTACAAACAATCTTGGATACAGCAAATCTGTTCGTGGACTAGACTAGTAACAGGAAAGGCAGAAAACGAGCGCAAACACAGGCTTTTAAATCAGAAGGTTGAAAGAGATGGAAAAGCTACCCAAACGGCCAATAAACTATAATTTCTGGGCCAGAACCACTCTTCCTGTGGTGGATAGGTTACCTAGTGCTTGCCACTTCCACTGATAAGCTAGAAGGCTTTTCTCCAACACAGAAGGGCTTGGGGGGCTCAGAAGCTTACCAACAGTCCTGGATACAGCAAATCTGTACCTGGACTACACTAGTTATAGGAAAGGCGGGGACCAAATGCAAAACGGGCTTTTAACCAGAAAGTAGAAAGAGATGGAAAAACTGTCCAAACAGCCAATGAACTACAATTTCAGGGCCAAAACCCACTCTTCCCATGGTAGATAGGCTACCTAGTGCTTACTACTCCCACTGATAAGCTAGAAGGGCTTCCCTCCAACACAGAAAGACTTGGGGGGGCTCAGAAGCTTACCAACAGTCCTGGATACAGCAAGTCTGTATCTGGACTTAACTAGTTACAGGAAAGGCAGGAAACAAGGTTAGAATTTTATTTTATTTTTGTTACAGAAAAGCAGCTAAAACAGCAGTAAACACAATTCAAATAGCAGTGCAGGCCAGCACACCTAAGTGTGTAGCAACACTATGGCAAATACAGTTCAAATAAATGCAATTAAATTAACAAATGGCTAAAAAACAAGTGCAGAAGGCAGTAAATTAGAAGGCTACTAACAAGCAGTAATAAGTTTACTTTATAAATTTACTACTTATATAAGGCAGGACAGAATATCAGTGATGGGGTGAAACTACCCCCATTGCCATCAATGGCTACATAGAAAATCTAACAAGTACTCTAGAGAGACAGGCACAACTTCAGCTGAGTTAATATTCAGTGAAAAACGCAAATACTACTCAGAAACAGCTCCTCGTGGTCCTGCAGAGTGGTGCTAGCAGCAGAGAACTGAGAAAAGCGACTCTTTCCTGATCTAAGTATTTTTTTCCTGTTTTTACCTGAGAGACCTTCCTTTTCTTACTTTGAACAAGTTTAAACTGCTTTATTACCTGTTTTTTGCATTGTACATTATCTGCACTTAAAGTTACATTTGGTCGAAAGTTTGTTGTTAAATTTAACTGTTGTGGCTACCCACTAAAGTGAGCTAGCCTGTGTAAGTGATTTATTACTGTTTTTTCTGCATTTCTGTGTACTTTTTAACCTAAAAAACAAACAAAAAAAAAACTAAAAAAATCCTTGTTTTCCCACCTTTCTTGACTAGTTTAGACCAGTATACAGACTTTGCTGTATTCTGGACTGTGGTGTAGTTCCTGTGTTGTCCATTGCCTTACTTGGATAGAAGGAAGTTTCTTTGCTCACCAGTGGGAGTGGGGAGCCTTGAGCAGCCTATCTGTCCCTGAAGGAGTGACCTCAGCACAAAAGCTTGTAGTAATTGGTCATTTTGGACCATTTCCAGCTCTTTTGAAGTTCCCTGTTTAAAATCCACCCCTGAGCATTTTTTTCTGGCTATACTACTCAGAAACAGCTCCTCGTGGTCCTGCAGAGTGGTGCTAGCAGCAGAGAACTGAGAAAAGCGACTACTTTCCTGATATAAGTATTTTTTTGCTGTTTTTACCTGAGAGACCTTCCTTTTCTTACTTTGAACAAGTTTAAACTGCTTTATTACCTGTTTTTTGCATTGTACATTATCTGCACTTAAGTTACATTTGGTCGGAAGTTTGTTGTTAAATTTAACGGTTGAGGCTACCCATTAAAGTGAGCTAACCTGTGTAAGGGATTTATTACTGTTTTTCCTGCATTTCTGTGTACTTTTTAACCTAAAAAACAAAAAAAAACAAAAAAATATCCTTGTTTTCCTGCCTTTCTCGACTAGTTTAGACCAGTATACAGGCTTTGCTGTATTCTGGACTGTGGTGTAGTTTCTGTGTTGTCCATTGCCTTACTTGGATAGAAAGAAGTTTCTTTGCTCACCAGTGGGAGTGGGTAGCCTTGAGCAGCCTATCTGTCCCTGAAGGAGTGACCTCAGCACAAGAGCTTGTAGTAATTGGTCGTTTTGGACCATTTCCAGCTCTTTTGAAGTTCCCTGTTTAAAATCTGCCCCTGAGTGTTTTTTTCTGGCTATACTACTCAGAAACAGCTCCTCGTGGTCCTGCAGAGTGGTGATAGCAGCAGAGAACTGAGAAAAGTGACTACTTTCCTGATCTAAGTATTTTTTTGCTGTTTTTACCTGAGAGATCTTCCTTTTCTTACTTTGAACAAGTTTAAACTGCTTTATTACCTGTTTTTTGCATTGTACATTATCTGCACTTAAAGTTACATTTGGTCGAAAGTTTGTTGTTAAATTTAACTGTTGAGGCTACCCACTAAAGTGAGCTAGCCTGTGTAAGTGATTTATTACTGTTTTTCCTGCATTTCTGTGTACTTTTTATCCTAAAAAACAAACAAAAAAAAATCCTTGTTTTCCCACCTTTCTTGACTAGTTTAGACCAGTATACAGGCTTTGCTGTATTCTGGACTGTGGTGTAGTTCCTGTGTTGTCCATTGCCTTACTTGGATAGAAGGAAGTTTCTTTGCTCACCAGTGGGAGTGGGGAGCCTTGAGCAGCCTATCTGTCCCTGAAGGAGTGACCTCAGCACAAAAGCTTGTAGTAATTGGTCATTTTGGACCATTTCCAGCTCTTTTGAAGTTCCCTGTTTAAAATCCACGTTTGCGTGGCTTTGCTCGATTGTGCGCATAGCGCAGCGCCGGTTAAACAGGCTTAAACTATTCCTGGCTCCGCCAAGTCTGCACTTCAATTTTTCCCTTAAGAAAGCTCTACTTTCAACAAAATCAGTCTATTCGCTTTATCATAAGCCTAGCACTTGCTCCTAAAACCTTTCTTTTAAGGGAAGCACCCTTAAACTAATGTAAGCACTACATCCACCTACAACCCGTGCTAATACCCACTTCCCTTCAAAGTCCTCTCTCTGACCCAGTTACACATCACACCCTTATACTATTCTGACATGTCGAGTGGTATATTACTGACGTCCTCTCCAGTTCAGCTGGTTAATCTGGGAATCCTGAGACAATGTTACAATTGTCTCATGTACACAGACAACCCTCTCCTCCTCCCAACAAACACAAACACATGTGAGAGATGCAACTATATAGCCAAACTGGAGGCTGAACTCTCTCAACACAGGACTAGCAAGACCAGACAGGAGGAGAAGGTAACCACACACACAACAAACCCAGTCTCACATAAACCAACCACAACTGCAAACCAAACACATAGTAAAACAAAGACATACTCGGAGGCTCTAATAAAAAACTTACCGAAACAACAGAGGCTCCCAAAGCAGACATCCAAGAAAACACCACCTCAAAACTCTGCACAAGCAACACATAGTACACAAAGTCAGTGTGCCAAACAATCACAGCCCTTAAGGTGAAACACCATGCCTGATACACTAGTAATAGGTGACTCTATAGGCTGAACAAAGAGAGGGTAACAGTGAGCTGCCTGTCAGGAGCTAGGATCTGCCACATAACACAAGCACTCAGGTCACTCCAAAGCAAGTACAGATATGACTCCATCATTGTCCATGCCAGCGTGAATGACCTGAGACGTACCTCCTTGGACTACATGAAAAGAGACATAGAGGAGCTCTCTGATTATGTAGCCCAGGCCGGTATGACCCTGACCCTGAGCAGCATCTTGCCCTCACCAAGAATGATGCCAAAATACAAAGACAAGATGATCAGCTTTAATAATTGTCTCAATTACTGGTGTCATTCTAGGGGGACCCAATGTCTGTCAGCTTGGGATGACATGCTGGACAAGCCACGCTGCTTCGCAAGGGATGGCTTGCATCTGTCACCACTGGGCTTCAGGATATTGGCTAAGGCTCTTGCCACCCCCATAGTGCCTTTTTTAGGCAAGGCTCAAAAGACAAACCCACCACCTTAGAAAACAATAAAGGAAAAAAACTAAGGGTAATGCTGCTCAATGCCAGAATTCTAAATCTCAAGATGCAGGCTCTCGAAGCACTCCTCAGTATGGAGAGCATCGATGTCTGTGCAGTAACTGAAACCTGGTTCAAGGCTCCTGAGAGCACCCCAGCCCTACCAGGTTATACCTCGTATCATGCATTTCGGCCCCCAAACCTGGGCCGAACCACAAAAGGAGGGGGAGTGTCCATATTCATTAAAGACACCCACACCTCCAGGTTAGTGACAATGCACGAAGCATCGGAGACCATCCATGTGCAACTAACCGTAGGCAAAACTGCTATACAACTTGTAGCATGCTACAGACCACCCTCACAATCTCAGGAACTCCTTTCAGCCTTCCTGAAGACACTGGAGGATATGAATGTCTCACCAAATACCATCATATTGGGAGACTTCAACTACCTAAACATAGACGGGTGCATTACTCAAGCCCCAACACCCTAGCCCAAAGGTTCCTGGAATTCTTCAACTCAAATGCGATGGAACAACTAGTCACCTCCCCCACAAGGGGAAATAATATACTTGACCTGATCATCACAAACATGGGGACAAAATGCTCAACACCAGAAGTATACCCCTCACTAGTGAGATCAGACCATAAACTAATAACCCTAGATATTCATATCCCACCTCCGCCCCCAGCACAAAAGACCACAGTGAGAAACTTCTCAAAAGCTGACTTTACACTCCTTAGGACTGAAATGGTATCCTTCAAGCCCCCTGGGCCAGTGGAAACCACATCCCACACGGCTGAATCCTTCACAAATGCTTTCTACGGGCATCTCCAAGAATGCATGGATCATGCAATCCTAAATAAAACCAAGACCCTTTCCACCAAAGGCAGGCATCCTATCTGGTGGACCCCAGCCATAAACAAACTTTATAACAAGAGAAGGAAGCTACTGCAAGACAGAGCAAAATCCCATAAAGGGAAGGCATCCCTGATCAGCACTAGCAAAAAACTTCGTTCACTAATAAAATCATCAAAGGCCAACTTCGAGAGAAAAATCGCTAAGGACACTAAAGATAATCACAAGGCCTTCTTCAGTTATGTTAGAAACCTGGGCGGAAACCCTCAGATATGTGCAGCGTTAGTTCATAACGGCAAAAAATACACTGAACCCACAGATATTGCCAACATACTGGCAGACAGGTTCAGTGCAAATTTCTCCCCTCCCTCTCCCCCAAAAGATGAAATAAATATCTCAGCTGAATGCAACCTCCCTGAAATCTCAGATGTCCAGGTGAAAGCTGCCCTCAGCAAAGCTAAAAATACAGCATCCATGGGACCTGACGGTGTCCCGGGTTGCGTGCTACGTGAACTCCTAGAGGAGCTAAACCCGCACATAAGAACGCTGTTTAATCTTAGCCTTGCTACAGGATATGTCCCTGAACACTGGCGTACAGCTACAGTGGTCCCATTCCACAAAGGTGGCACCTCTACAGACCCTGGAAACTACCGCCCCATAAGCTTGACCAGCCTGGTCTGCAAAGCTATGGAAAGGATCATTATGGAACTCATAAACAAAGACATCGGGGACCTACAGACAATTGACCCTACCCAGTTCGGCTTTGTAAAAGGCAGATCCTGTCTTTTAAACCTGGTGGACTTCTTTGAAACAGTCACTAGAGCCATAAATGAAGGCAAAGCAGTTCATACAGCCTACCTGGATCTGGCAAAAGTCTTCGACACAATACCACACTCAGGCATCATAGACAAGCTCAACAGCTTAAATGTAAACCCGTTTGTCATAAGATGGGTTGCAAACTGGCTAAAGGACAGAACCCACAAAGTCAGAATAGCTGGAGCTATGTCAGACTCTAAGCCAGTCACAAGTGGAGTCCCACAGGGCTCTGTCTTGGGACCCCTCTTGTTCGGCATTTATTTCTCAGATGTGCAGGCAAACATAGGGGGGTTGTGGCTGACAAAGTTCGCAGATGACTGCAAACTAGGCGCCATAGTCGACACACCAGCTGACACATGCATCCTCCAGAAGGGCCTCACAGAAACAGACGACTGGTGCCAGAGTCATGGCCTTAAACTAAATGCTAAAAAATGTATAGTCATCCCCTTTGGAAAAAACAAAGTACCCCACAAATTACCACATAGGTGGTAATCCATTAAGTATGGAAAAAGTAATCAGAGACCTGGGGACCCAAGTTGACAGTGAGCTCTCATTTGACACCCATGTTGCCAAAGTGGTTAGAAAGACCTTTTACCTTGCCCAACTTATCATGAAGGGATTCACATCCAGATCAAAGGATGTCATTGTACCCTTATATTCCTCCCTTATCAGGCCTATGATTGAGTACAATGCCCCATTTGGTATGTACCTCACCCCACACCTGCAGCAGCTGGAGAGACCCCAAAAGTACCTTACCAAGAGGATCAAGGGTCTCCAGCATATGTCATATGCTGCCAGACTGAAAAAGCTCCAGCTCTATTCAGTAGCATACCGCCTGCTCAGAGGTTATCTGTGCCTTACATACAAGGCCATGTCCAATTCAGAATTAATGGACATGCTCCACTTCAAAAAAAACAAATCCATCAGAGCCACAAGAGCTAAAGATCTAAACCTCAGCACAAATATGAATAGGACATGCTGGAGGGACAGATTCATAACCCAGAGGCTTCCCACACAATGGAACAGAATACCTGTCCATGTTAGGCATAGCCCCTCACTGACTCTCTTCAAGAGACTCTAGACGAATGGATGGGTGATCATAGGTTTACCCCGGGGGTCATCTCTGTGTCATTGCTAGATAGAGGCACAGTAAACTAAATTTAATTTAAATTGTACACTTTTGTATCATTACATGGGGTGGCGAAAGCCACATACACTTTGGCTAGGCTTATAAATGCCCTAAGGCAGATAGCCTAGTACTATACTATGAAACTATGAAATAAATAAATTAAATACAGTACTATATGAAAAAGAGCAGATAAAAGTATATTTAAATTCACTTATACATCCAATTGATTTTAGGTAGATGTTAGCCAGCCAAAGCTCAGATATTAAGCAGAGATAACTCAAAATGTAGCACTTATATAAGGCAGAACAGAATATCAGTGATGATGTGAAACTACCCCACACTGCTATCAATGGCTACACATAAATTCTAACAAGTACTCTGTAGAGAGATAGCCACAACTTCACCTGAGTAAATATTCAGTAAAAAACACAAATAAATAAATTAAATACAGTACTATATGAAAAAGTGCAGATAAAAGTGGACTTAAATTCACTTATACATCTAGTTGATTTCAGGTAGATGTTAACAGGCCAAAGCTCAGATATTAAGCAATGACAACTCAAAATGTACCACTTATATAAGGCAGGACAGAATATCAGTGATGAGCTGAAACTACCCCACACTGCTATCAATGGCTACACAGAAATTCTAACAAGTACTCTGTAGAGAGACAGCCATAACTTTAGCTGAGTTAATATTCAGTGAAAAAGACAAATAAATAAATTAAATACAGTACTATATGAAAAAGAGCAGATAAACGTGTACTTAAATATACTTACACATCCAGTTGATTTCAGGTAGATGTTAGCCGGTCAAAGCTCAGATATTAAGCAGGATAACTCAAAATGTACCACTTATATAAGGCAGGACAGAATATCAGTGATGAGGTTAAACTACTCTTCACTGCTATCAATGGCTACACAGAAATTCCAACAAGTACTCTGTAGAGAGACAACCACAACCTCAGCTGAGATAATATTCAATGAAAAACACAAATAAATTAAATACAGTAATATATGAAAAAGAGCAAACAAAAGTGTTCTTAAATTCACTTAAACGTCCAGTTGATTTCAGGTAGATGTTAGCCAGACAAAGCTCAGATATTAAGCAGAGATAACTGAAAATGTACCACTTATATAAGGCAGGACAGAATATCAGTGATGAGGTGAAACTACCCCCACTGCTATCAATGGCTACACAGAAATTCTAACAAGTACTCTTTAGAGAGACAGTCATAACTTAAGCTGATGTAATATTCAGTGAAAAACACAAATAAATCAATTAAATACAGTACTTTATGAAAAAGAGCAAGTAAAAGTGTACTTAAATTAACTTATATGTCCAGTTGATTTCAGGTAGATGTTAGCCGGCGAAAGCTCAGATATTGAGCAGTGATAACTTAAAATGTACCACTTATATAAGGCAGGACAGAATATCAGTGATGAGGTTAAACTAACCCCACTGCTATCAATGGCTACACAGAAATTCTAACAAGTACTCTGTAGAGAGACAGCCACAACTTCAGCTGAGTTAATATTCAGTGAAAAACACAAATAAATAAATTAAATACAGTACTATATGAAAAAGAGCAGATAAAAGTGTACTTAAATAAAGTTATACATCCAGTTGATTTCAGGTAGATGTTAGACTGCCAAAGAGATATCTCAAAATATACCACTTATATAAAGCAGGACAGAATATCAGTGATGAGGTTAAACTACCACCACTGCTATCAATGGCTACACAGAAATTCTAACAAGTACTCTGTAGAGAGACAGCCACAACTTCAGCTGAGTTAATATTCAGTGAAAAACACAAATAAATAAATTAAATACAGTACTATATGAAAAAGAGCAGATAAAAGTGTACTTAAATAAACTTATACATCCAGTTGATTTCAGGTAGATGTTAGGCAGCCAAAGCTCAGATATTAAGCAGAGATAAATCAAAATGTACCACTTATATAAGGCAGGACAGAATATCAGTGATGAGGTGAAACTACCCCCAACTTCTATCAATGGCTACACAGAAATTCTAACAAGTACTCTGTAGAGAGACAGCCACAACTTCAGCTGAGCTAATATTCATTGAAAAACACAAATAAATTAAATGCAGTAATATATGAAAAAGAGCACATAAAAGTGTACTTAAATTCACTTAAATGTCCAGTTGATTTCAGATAGATGTTAGCCGGCCAAAGCTCAGATATTAAGCAGAGATAACTGAAAATGTACCACTTATATAAGGCAGGACAGAATATCAGTGATGAGGTGAAACTACCCCCACTGCTATCAATGGCTACACAGAAATTCTAACAAGTACTCTGTAGAGAGACAGCCACAACTTCAGCTGAGTTAATATTCAGTGAAAACCACAAATAAATAAATTAAATACAGTACTATATGAAAAAGAGCAGATAAAAGTGTGCTTAAATTAACTTATACATCCAGTTGATTTCAGGTAGATAGTAACCTATGAAAAAGGTATGAAAAAGAGCAGATAAAAGTGTACTTAAATTCACTTAAACATCCAGTTGATTTCAGGTAGATGTTAGCCGGCCAAAGCACTGATATCAAGCAGAGATAACTCAAAATGTACCACTTATATAAGGCAGGACAGAATATCAATGATGAGGTGAAACTACCTTCCACTGCAATCAATGACTACACAGAAATTCTAACAAGTACTCTGTAGAGAGGCAGCCAAAACTTCAGTTGAGTTGATATTCAGTGAAAAACAAAAATAAATAATTTAAATACATTACTATATGAAAAAGAGCAGATAAAAGTGTACTTAAATTCACTTATACATCCAGTTGATTTCAGGTAGATGTTAAGCGGCCAAAGCTGAGATATTAAGCAGAGATAACTGAAAATGTACCACTTATATAAGGCAGGACAGAATATCAGTGATGAGGTGAAACTAACCCCCACTGCTATCAATGGCTAAACAGAAATTCTAACAAGTACTCTGTTAAGAGTTAGCCACAACTTCATCTGAGTTAATATTCAGTAAAAAACACAAATAAATAAATTAAATACAGTACTATATGAAAAAGAGCAGATATAAATGTACTTAAATTCACTCATACATCTAGTTGATTTCAGGTAGATGTTAGCTGGCCAAAGATCAGATATTAGGCAGAGATAACTGAAAATGTACCACTTATAAAAGGCGGGACAGAATATCAATTATGAGGTGAAACTACCCCCCACTGCTATCAATGGCTAAAGAGAAATTCTTACAAGTACTCTGTAGAGAGACAGTCACAACTTCATCTGAGTTAATATTCAGTAAAAAACACAAATAAATCCATTAAATACAGACTACACGAAAAAGAGCAGATAAAAGTGTACTTACATTCACGTATACATACAGTTGATTTCAGGGAGATGTTCACCAGCCAAGACTCAGATATTAAACAGAAATAACTCAAAATGTACCACTTATATAAGGCAGGACAGAATATCAGTGATGAAGTTAAACTACCCCCCACTGCTATCAATGGCTACACAGAAATTCTAACAAGTACTCTTTAGAGAGACAGTCATAACTTAAGCTGAGGTAATATTCAGTGAAAAACACAAATAAATCAATTAAATGCAGTACTTTATGAAAACGAGCAAGTAAAAGTGTACTTAAATTCACTTAAACGTCCAGTTGATTTCAGGTAGATGTTAGCCAGACAAAGCTCAGATATTAAGCAGAGATAACTGAAAATGTACCACTTATAAAAGGCAGGACAGAATATCAGTGATGAGGTGAAACTACCCCCCCACTGCTATCAATGGCTAGACAGAAATTCTAACAAGTACTCTTTAGAGAGACAGTCATAACTTAAGCTGAGGTAATATTCAGTGAAAAACACAAATAAATCAATTAAATGCAGTACTTTATGAATACGAGCAAGTAAAAGTGTACTTAAATTAACTTATATATCCAGTTGACTTCAGGTAGATGTTAGCCGGCGAAAGCTCAGATACTGAGCAGTGATAACTTAAAATGTACCACTTATATACGGCAGGACAGAATTATCAGTGATGAGGTTAGACTACCCCCACTGCTATCAATGGCTACACAGAAATTCTAACACGACTCTGTAGACAGACAGCCACAACTTCAGATGAGTTAATATTCAGTAAAAAACACAAATAAATAAATTAAATACAGTACTATATGAAAAAGAGCAGATAAAAGTGTACTTAAATAAAGTTATACATCCAGTTGATTTCAGGTAAATGTTAGGCGGCCAAAGCTCAGATATTAGGCAGAGATAAATCAAAATGCATCACTTATATAAGGCAGGACAGAATATCAGTGATGTGGTGAAACTGCCCCCCTCCCCACACTGCTATCAATGGCTACACAGAAATTCTAACAAGTACTCTCTAGAGAGACAGCCACAACTTCTGCTGAGTTAATATTCAGTGAAAAACACAAATAAATAAATTAAATACAGTACTTTATGAAAAAGAGCAGGTAAAAGTGTAATTAAATTAACTTATACATTCAGGTGATTTCAGGTAGCAGTTAGCCGGCCAAAGCTCAGATATTAAGCAGAGATAAATCAAAATGTACCACTTATATAAGGAAGGACATAATATCAGTGATGAGGTAAAACTACCCCACTGCTATAAATGGCTACACAGAAATTCTAACATGTACTCTGTATTGAGACAGCCACAACTTCAGCTGAGTTAATATTCAGTGAAAAACACAAATAAAGAAATTAAATACATTAGTATATGAAAAAAGCAGATAGAAATGTACTTAAATTCACTTAAACATCCAGTTGATTTCAAATAGTTTTAGCTGGCCAAAGCTCAGATATTAAGCAGAGAAAACTGAAAATGTACCACTTATATAAGGCAGGACAGAATATCAGTGATGAGGTGAAACACTGCTATCAATGGCTACACAGAAATTCTAACAAGTACTCTGTAGAGAGACAGCCACAACTTCAGCTGAGTTAATATTCAGTGAAAACCACAAATAAATAAATTAAATACAGTACTAAATGAAAAAGAGCAGATAAAAGTGTGCTTAAATTAATGTATACGTCCAGTTGATTTCAGGAAAATAGTAACCGGCCAAAGCTCAGATATTAAGCAGAGATAAATCAAAATGTACCACTTATATCAAGCAGGAGAGAATATCAGTGATGCGGTGAAACTACACCCCATTGCTATCAATGGCTACCCAGAAATTCTAACTAGTCTGTAGAGGGACAGCCACAACTTCAGCTGAGCTAATATTCATTGAAAAACGCAAATAAATTAAATACAGTAATATATGAAAAAGAGCAGATAAAAGTGTACTTAAATTCACTTAAACATCCAGTTGATTTCAGGTAGATGTTAGCTGGCCAAAGCACAGATAACAAGCAGAGAAAACTCAAAATGTACCACATATATAAGGCAGGACAAAATATCAATGATGAGGTGAAACTACCCCCCACTGCTTTCAATGACTACACAGAAATTCTAACAAGTACTCTGTTGAGAGGCAGCCAAAACTTCAGTTGAGTTGATATTCAGTGAAAAACAAAAATAAATAATTTAAATACATTACTATATGAAAAAGAGCAGATAAAAGTGTACTTAAATTCACTTATACATCCAGTTGATTTCAGGTAGATGTTAAGCGGCCAAAGGTGAGATATTAAGCAGAGATAACTGAAAATGTACCACGTATATAAGGCAGGACAGAATATCAGTGATGAGGTGAAAGTAACCCCCACTGCTATCAATGGCTAAACAGAAATTCTAACAAGTACTCTGTTAAGTGTTAGCCACAACTTCATCTGAGTTAATATTCAGTAAAAAACACAAATAAACAAATTAAATACAGTACTATATGCAAAAGATCAGATATAAATGTACTTAAATTCACTCATACATCCAGTTCATTTCAGGTAGATGTCAGCTGGCCAAAGCTCAGATATTAAGCAGAGATAACTCAAAATGTACCACTTATAAAAGGCAGGACAGAATATCAATGATGAGGTGAAACTACCCCCCACTGCTATCAATGGCTACAGAGAAATTCTAACAAGTACTATGTAGAGAGACAGTCACAACTTCAGCTGAGTTAATATTCAGTAAAAAACACAAATAAATACATTAAATACAGACTACATGAAAAAGAGCAGATAAATGTGTACTTAAATTCACGTATACATACAGTTGATTTCAGGGAGATGTTAGCCGGCCAAGACTCAGTTATTAAGCAGAGATAACTCAAAATGTACCACTTATATAAAGCAGGACAGAATATCAGTGATGAGGTGAAACTACCCTCCCACTGCTATCAATGGCTACACAGAAATTCTAACAAGTACTCTTTAGAGAGACAGTCATAACTTAAATTGAGGTAATATTCAGTGAAAAACACAAATAAATCAATTAAATGCAGTACTTTATGAAAACAAGCATGTAAAAGTGTACTTAAATTAACTTATTTATCCAGTTGATTTCAGGTAGATGTTAGCCGGCGAAAGTTCAGATATTGAGCAGTGATAACTTAAAATGTACCACTTATATAAGGCAGGACAGAATTATCAGTGATGAGGTTAGACTACCCCCACTGCTATCAATGGCTACACAGAAATTCTAACACGTACTCTGTAGACTGACAGCCACAACTTCAGATGAGTTAATATTCAGTAGAAAACACAAATAAATAAATTAAATACAGTACTATATGAAAAAGAGCAGATAAAAGTGTACTTAAATAAAGTTATACATCCAGTTGATTTCAGGTAGATGTTAGGCGGCCAAAGCTCTGATATTAAGCAGCGATAAATCAAAATGCACTCACTTATATAAGGCAGGACAGAATATCAGTGATGTGGTGAAACTACCCCCCCCCCACTGCTATCAATGGGTACACAGAAATTCTACCAAGTACTCTGTAGAGAGACAGCCACAACTTCAGCTGAGCTAATATTCATTGAAAAACACAAATACATTAAATACAGTAATATATGAAAAAGAGCAGATAAAAGTGTACTTAAATTCACTTAAACATCCAGTTGATTTCAGGTAGATGTTAGCTGGCCAAAGCTCAGATATTAAGCAGAGATAACTGAAAATGTACCACTTATATAAGGCAGGACAGAATATCAGTGATGAGGTGAAACTACCCCCACTGCTATCAATGGCTACACAGAAATTCTAACAAGTACTCTGTAGAGAGACAGTCACAACTTAAGCTGAGGTAATATTCAGTGAAAAACACAAATAAATCAATTAAATACAGTACTTTATGAAAAAGAGCAGGTAAAAGTGTACTTACATTAACTTATGCATCCAGCTGATTTCAGGTAGATGTTAGCCAGCGAAAGCTCAGATATTGAGCAGAGATAAGTTAAAATGTACCACTTATATAAGGCAGGACAGAATATCAGTGATGAGGTGAAACTACCCCACTGCTATAAATGGCTACACAGAAATTCTAACAAGTACTCTGTATTGAGACAGCCACAACTTCAGCTGAGTTAATATTCAGTGAAAAACACAAATAAATAAATTAAATACAGTACTATATGAAAAAGAGCCGATAGTAGTGTACTTAAATTAACTTATACGTCCAGTTGATTTCAGGTAGATAGTAACCGGCCAAAGCTCAGATATTAAGCAGAGATAAATCAAAATGTACCACTTATATAAGGCAGGAGAGAATACCCCCCACTGCTATCAATGGCTACCCAGAAATTCTAACAAGTACTCTGTAGAGAGACAGCCACAACTTCAGCTGAGCTAATATTCATTGAAAAACACAAATAAATTAAATACAGTAATATATGAAAAAGAGCAGATAAAAGTGTACTTAAATTCACTTAAATGTCCAGTTGATTTCAGGTAGATGTTAGCTGGCCAAAGCACCGATATCAAGCAGAGATAACTCAAAATGTACCACTTATATAAGGCAGGACAGAATATCAATGATGAGGTGAAACTACCCCCCACTGCAATCAATGACTACACAGAAATTCTAAAAAGTACTCTGTAGAGAGGTAGCCAAAACTTCAGTTGAGTGGATATTCAGTGAAAAACAAAAATAAATAATTTCAATACATTACTATATGAAAAAGAGCAGATAAAAGTGTACTTAAATTCACTGATACATCCAGTTGATTTCAGGTAGATGTTAAGCAGCCAAAGCTGAGATAACTGAAAACGCACCACTTATATAAGGCAGGACAGAATATCAGTGATGAGGTGAAACAAACCCACACTGCTATCAATGGCTAAACAGAAATTCTAACAAGTACTCTGTTAAGAGTTAGCCACAACTTCATCTGAGTTAATATTCAGTAAAAAACACAAATAAATAAATTAAATACAGTACTATATGAAAAAGAGCAGATATAAATCTACTAAAATTCACTCATACATCTAGTTGATTTCAGGTAGATGTTAGCTGGCCAAAGCTCATATATTAAGCAAAGATAACTCAAAATGTACCACTTATAAAAGGCGGGACAGAATATCAATTATGAGATGAAACTACCCCCACTGCTATCAATGACTAAAGAAAAATTCTAACAAGTACTCTGTAGAGAGACAGTCACAACTTCAGCTGAGTTAATATTCAGTAAAAAACACAAATAAATAAATTAAATACAGACTACATGAAAAAGAGCAGATAAAAGTGTACTTAAATTCACGTATACATACAATTGATTTCAGGTAGATGTTAGCCGGCCAAAGCTCAGATATTAAGCAGAGATAACTCAAAATGTACCACTTATATAAGGCAGGACAGAATATCAGTGATGGGGTGAAATTACCTCCCCACTGCTATCAATGGCTACACAGAAATTCTAACAAGTACTCTGTAGAGAGACAGCCACAACTTCAGCTGAGGTAGTATTCAGTGAAAAACACAAATAAATAAATTAAATACAGTACTATATGAAAAAGAGCAGATAAAAGTGAACTTAAATAAACTTATACATCCAGTTGATTTCAGGTAGTTGTTAGGCAGCCAAAGCTCAGATATTAAGCAGAGATAAATCAAAATGTACCACTTATATAAGGCAGGACAGACAATCAGTGATGAGGTGAAACTACCCCCAACTTCTATCAATGGCTACACAGAAATTCTAACAAGTACTCTGTAGACAGGCAGCCACAAATTCAGGTGAGCTAATATTCATTGAAAAACAGAAATAAATTAAATACAGTACTATATGAAAAAGAGCAGATATAACTGTACTTTAATTCACTCATACATCTAGTTGATTTCAGGTAGATGTTAGCTGGCCAAAGATCAGATATTAGGCAGAGATAACTGAAAATGTACCACTTGGGGGACAG
>NC_056729.1:1554863681-1554905360 GCF_019279795.1 Protopterus annectens | reverse complement strand
GTTTGAAAAAAAAGACAAATAAATGATTCAAATACAGTACTATATGGAAAAGAGCAGATAAAAGTGTACTTAAATTCACTGATACATCCAGTTGATTTCAGGTAAATGCTACACGGCCAAAGTTCAGATATTAAGCAGAGATAACTAAAATGTACCACGTATATAAGGCAATACAGAATATCAGTGATGAGGTGAATCTACCCTCCAGTGCTATCACAGGCTACACAGAAATTCTAACAAGTACTCTGTAGAGAGACAGCCACAACTTCAACTGAGTTAATATTCACTGAGAAACACAAGTAAATAAATTAAATACAGTACTATATGAAAAAGAGCAGATAAAAGTGTATTTAAACTCACCTGTATGTGCAGTTGATTTCAGGTAGATGTTAGCCAGCCAAAGCTCAGATATTAAGCAGAGATAACTCAAAATGTACCACTTATATAAGGCATGACAGAATATCAGTGATGAGGTGAAACTACTCCCCACTGCTATCAATGGCTTCACAGAAAATCTTACAAGTACTCTGTAGATGGACAGTCGGTGGTGGTGCTGCGGTAGTGTTCTCACCTCACAGTAAGACGTTATCCTGTTTGATTCTCAGCTAGAGCCGCCTTCTGTGTGGAGGCATGCATGTATGGCTGCATTCATCATTGAAGGTTGTGCGTCCGTCCGCAAGTCAACGTAAAATCTACTGCCAATTATTAACGGAGTTCGCTGTTGCGCGACTAACCGAAAAGCCAAAAGACAAAACAACAGCAACAACTCTGTACAGAGACAGTCACAACTTCAGCTGAGTTAATATTCAGTGAAAATCCAAATGTTGTTTGTCTTTTCAGCTTTTCCTGGTTAGGGGTCGCCACAGCAGAACACCGGTCTGCTAATGATTGGCAGTAGATTTTTATGGTGCCGAGATGCTAGCCTGACACCCAACCTTCAGCGAAGGCACTCCCATTTAGCCATGTCTTTCTGAGGCCACTTGACCGCGGAGAGGACATGCAGACTCCACACAAAAGACCCTCCAGCCGAGAATCGAACAGGAGAACCTCTTGCTGTGAGGCAACAATGCTACCACTGTACCACTGCGGCTTCCATTCAGTGAAAAACAAATAAATTAATTAAATAAAGTACTATATGAAAAAGTGCACATACAAGTGTACTTAAATTCACTTATACGTTCAGCTGATTTCAGGTAGATGTTAGCCGACCAAAGCTGAAATATTAAGCAAAGATAACTCAAAATGTACCACTTATAGAAGGCAGGACAGAATATCAGTGATGTGGTGAATCTACCCCCTCTGCTATCAATGGCTACACCGAAAATCTAAAAAGTACTCTGTAGAGAGACCGCCACAACTTTAGCTGAGTTAATATTCAGTAAAAGACACAAATAAATAAATTAAATACAGTAGTATATGAAAAAAAGCAGATAAAAGTGTACTTAAATTCACTTATACATCCAGTAGATTTCAGGTAGATGTTAGATGGCCAAAGGTCAGATATTAAGTAGAGATAACTGAAAATGTACGACTTATATAATGCAGAACAGAATATCAGTGATGAGGTGAAACTACCCCACCACTGCTATCAATGGCTACATAGAAATTCTAACAAGTATTCTGTAGAGAGACAACCACAATGTCAGCTGAGTTAATTTTCAGTGAAAAACATAAGCAAATAAATTCAATACAGTACTATATGAAAAAGAGCAGATACAAGTGTACTTAAATTCACTAATACATCCAGTTGATTTCAATTAGATGTTAGCCAGCCAAAGATCAGATATTAAGCAGAGATAACTCAAAATGCACGACTTATATAAGGCAGGACAGAATATCAGTGTTGAGGTGAAACTACCTTCCACTGCTATCAATGGCTAAATAGAAATTCTAACAAGTACTCTGTAGAGAGACAGCCACACCTTCAACTGAGTTAATATTCAGTGAAAAAGACTAATAAATGAATTAAATAAAGTACTATGTGAAAAAGAGCAGATAAAAGTGTACTTAAATTCACTTATACTTCCAGCTGATTTCAGGTAGATGTTACAGGGCCAAAGTTCAGATATTAAGCAGAGATTGCTCAAAATGTACTACGTTTATAAGGCAGGAAAGAATATCAGTGATGAGGTGAATGTACCCTACAGTGCAATCATAGACTACACAGAAATTCTAACAAGTACTCTGTAGAGAGACAGCCACAACTTCAGCTGAGTTAATATGTAGTGAAAAACACAAATAAATAAATTAAATACAGTACTATATGAAAAAGAGCTGATAAAAGTGTACTTAAATTCATGTATACTTCCAGTTGATTTCAGTTAGATGTTAGCCGGCCAATGCTCAGATATTAAGCTGAGATAATTCAAAATGTACCACTTATATAAGGCAGAACAGAATATCCGTGATGAGGTGAAACTACCCCCCACTGTTATCAATGGCTACATAGAAATTCTAACAAGTACTCTGTAGAGAGACAGCCACAACTTCAGCTGAGTTAATATTCAGTGAAAAAAAACAAATAATAAAATTAAATACAGTACGATATGAAAAAAGCAGATAAAAGTGTACGTAAAATCAATTATACATCCAGTTGATTTCAGGTAGATGTTAGCCAGCCAAAGCTCAGATATTAAGCAGAGATAACTCAAAATGTACCACTTATATAAGGCAGAACAGAATTTCAGTGATGAGGTGAAACTACCCCCACTGCTATCAATGACTACACAGAAATTCTAACAAGTACTCTGTAGAGAGACAGCCACATGTTCAGCTGAGTTAATATTCAGTGAAAAACACAAGCAAATAAATGAAATACAGTACTATATGAAAAAGAGCAGACAAAAGTGTACTTAAATTCACTTATACGTCCAGTTGATTTCAGTTAGATGTTAGCCAGCCAAAGCTCAGATATTAAGCAGAGATAACTCAAAATGTACCATTTATATAAGGCATGACAGAATATCAGTGATGAGGTGAAACTACTCCCCACTGCTATCAATGGCTTGACAGAAAATCTTACAAGTACTCTGCAGAGAGACAGTCGATGGTGGTGCTGCTCGCCTCACAGTAAGACATTGTCCTGTTTGATTCTCAGCTAGAGCGTCTTTTGTGTGGAGACATGCCTGTATGGGCGTACCTTTGTTGAAGGTTGTGCATCAGGGCTGGCAACTCGGCACATAAAAATCTACTGCCAATCATTAGCAGACCGAATTTCTGCTGTGGCGACCCCTAACCGGGAAAAGCCGAAAGACACAACAACAGCAACAACAGCAACTCTGTACAGAGACAGTTACAACTTCAGCTGAGTTAATATTCAGTGAAAATCCAAATGTGTTTGTCTTTTCGGCTTTTCCTGGTTAGGGGTCATCAGAGCGGAACTCCGGTCCGCTAATGATTGGCAGTAGATTTTTATGGTGCCGAGTTGCCAGCCTGACGCCTAAACTTCAGAGAAGGCACGCCCATTCACGCATGTCTTTCTGAGGCCACTCGACTGCGGGGAGGACATGCAGACTCCACACAGAAGGCACTCCAGCCGAGAATCGAACAGGAGAACCTTTTACTGTAAGGTAACAATGCTACCGCTGTACCACCGTGTCTTCCATTCAGTGAAAGACAAATAAATTAATTAAATACAGTACTATATGAAAAATGCAGATAAAAGTGTACTAAAATTGACTTATACGTCCAGTGGATTTCAGGTAGATGTTAGCCAGCCAAAGCTCAGATATTAAGCAGAGATAACTCAAAATACCACTTATATAAGGCTGGACAGAATATCAGTGATGAGGTGAATCTACCCCCCTCTGCTATCAATGGCTACGCAGAAAATCTAACAAGTACTCTGTAGAGAGACAGCCACAACTTTTGCTGAGTTAATATTCAGTGAAAACACAAATAAATAAATTAAATACAGTATCATATGAAAAAGAGCAGATAAAAGTGTATTTAAATTCACTTATACGTCCAGTTGATTTCAAGTAGGTGTTAGCCGGCCAATGCTCAGATATTAAGCAGAGATAACACAAAATGTACCACTTATATAAGGCAGGACAGAATATTAGTGATGAGTTGAAACTACCCCCCCACTTCTATCAATGGCCACACAGAAATTCTAACAAGTACTCTGTAGACAGACAGCCACATGATCAACTAAGTTAATATTCAGTGAAAAATACAAGCAAATAAATTAAATACAGTACTATATGAAAAAGAGCAGATAAAAGTGTACTTAAATTCACTTATGCATCCACTTGATTTCAGTTAGATGTTAGCCGGCCATTGCTCAGATATTAAGCAGAGATAATTCAAAATGTACCAATTATATAATGCAGGACAGAATATCAGTGATGAGGTGAAATTACCCCCCCACTGCTGTCAATGGCTTCACAGAAAATTTTACAAGTACTCTGTAGAGACACAGCCACAACTTCAGCTGAGTTAATATTCAGTGAGAAACACAAGTAAACAAATTAAATACAGTTGTTGTGTCTTTTGGCTTTTCCCAGTTAGGGGTCGGCACAGTGGAACTCTGGTCCACTAATGATTGGTAGTTGATTTTTACGTGCCGAGTTACTAGCCCTGATGCACAACCTTCAACGAATGTAAGCCCATTCATGCATGTCTCCACGCAGAAGACGCTCCAGCTGAGAATCGAACCGGACAGCGTCTTACTGTTAGGCGACAATGCTACCGCAGCACCACCACCGCGGGTTACAAACAAATCAGTACTATATGAAAAAGGGCAGATAAAAGTGTACTTAAATTCACCTATACATCCAGTTGATTTCACCTAGATGTTTGCTAGCCAAAGCTCAGATATTAAGCAGAGATAACTCAAAATGTACCACTTATATAAGGCATGACAGAATATCAGTGATGAGGTGAAACTACTCCCCACTGCTATCAATGGCCTCACAGAAAATATTACAAGTACTCTGTAGAGAGACAGTCACAACTTCAGCTGAGTTAATATTCAGTGAAAATCCAAATGTTGTTTGTCTTTTCGGCTTTTCCTGGTTAGGGGCTGCCACAATGGAACACTGGTCCACTAATGATTGGCAGTAGATTTTTATGGTGCCGAGTTGCCAGCCCGATGCCCAACCTTCAGCGAAGGCACGCCCATTCACCCATGTCTTTCTGACGCCACTTGACCACGGGGAGGACATGCGGACTCCACACAGAAGGCACTCCAGCCAAGAATCAAACAGGAGAACCTCTTGCTGTGAGGCAACAATGCTATCGCTGTACCACCGTGGCTTCCATTCAGTGAAAAAACAAATAAATTAATTAAATACAGTACTATATGAAAAAGTGCAGATACAAGTGTACTTAAATTCACTTTTATGTCCAGTTTATTTCAGGTAGATATTAGCCGGGCAAAGCTCAGATATTAAGCAGAGATAACTCAAAATGTACCACTTATATAAGGCAGGACAGAATATCAGTCATGAGGTGAATCTAGCCCCCTCTGCTATCAATGGTTACACAGAAAATCTAACAAGTACTCTGTAAAGAGACAGCCACAATTTAGCTGAGTTAATATTCAGTGAAAAACACAAATAAATAAATTAAATACAGTACTATATGAAAAAAAGCAGATAGAAGTGTACTTAAATTCACTTAAACATCCAGTTGATTTCAGGTAGATGTTAGATGGCCAAAGGTCAGATATTAAGGAAAGATAACTCAAAATGTACGACTTCATAGGTTCATAGGTTGGTACTAGACTATCAGCCCTAGGGCCTATAGAAGCCTAGCCAAAACAATTCTCTGGCTATTTCTTCCCACACTATTTACTTCCCTTAAATAAGGCAGGACAGAATATCAGTGATGAGGTGAAACTACCCCACCACTGCTATCAATTGCTACACAGAAATTCTAACAACTATTCTGTAGAGAGACAGCCACAACTTCAGCTGAGTTAATATTCAGTGTAAAACACAAATAAATAAAGTAAATACAGTACTACATGAAAAAGAGCAGATAAAAGTGTATTTAATTTCACTTATACATCCAATTGATTTCAGGTAGATGTTAGAAGCCAAAGCTTAGATATTAACCAGAGATAACTCAAGATGTACCTCTTAAATAAGGCAGGATAGAATATCAGTGATGAGGTGAAACTCCCCCCCCACTGCTATCAATGGCTACACAGAGATTCTAACAAGTACTCTGTAGAGAGACAGCCACAACTTCAGCTGAGTTAATATGTAATGAAAAACACAAATAAACAAATTAAATACAGTACTATATGAAAAAGAGCTGATAAAAGAGTACTTAAATTCACTTATACATCCAGTTGATTTCAGGTAGATGTTAGCCTGGTAAAGCTTAGATATTAAGCAGAGATAACGCAAAATGTTCTACTGATATAAGCAGGACAGAATATCAGTGATGAAGTGAAACTACCCCCACTGCTATCAATGGCAACACAGAAATCCTAGCAAGTACTCTGTAGAGAGACAATCACAACTTCAGCTGAGTAGATATTCAGTGAAAAACACAAATAAATAAGTTAAATACAGTACTAAATGAAAAAGAGCAGATAAAAGTGTACTTAAATTCACTTATGTGTCCAGTTAATTTTAGGTAGATGTCAGCCGGCCAAAGCTCAGATATTAAGCAGAGTTAACTCAAAATGGACCACTTATATAAGGTAGGACGGAATATTAGTAATGTGGTGAAACTACCCCCCACTGCTATTAATGGCTACACAAAAACTCTAACAAGTACTCCGTAGAGAGACACCCACAACTTCTCTTGAGTTAATATTCAGTGAAAAACACAAATAAATTTAATACAGTAGCATATGAAAAAGAGCAGATAAAAGTGTACTTAAATTCACTTATACGTCCAGTTGATTTTAGGTAGATGTTAGCCTGCCAATGCTCAGATATTAAGCAGAGATAATTCAAAATGTATCACTTATATAAGGCAGGACAGAATATCAGTGATGAGGTGAAACTTCTCCCCACCGCTATCAATGGCTACACGGAAATTCTAACAAGGACTCTGTAGAGAGAGAGCCACATGTTCAGCTGAGTTAATATTCAGTGAAAAACACAAGGAAATAAATTAAATATAGTACTATATGAAAAAGAGCAAATAAAATGTAGTTAAATTCACTTATACGTCCAGTTGATTTCAGTTAGATGTTAGCCTGCGAATGCTCAGATAATAAGCAGAGATAATTCAAACTGTACCACTTATATAAGGCATGACAGAATATCAGTGATGAGGTGAAACTACTCCCCACTGCTATCAATGGCTTCACAGAAAATCTTACAAGTACTCTGTAGAGCGACAGCCACAACTTCAGCTGAGTTAATATTCAGTGAAAATCCAAATGTTGTTTGTCTTTTTGGTTTTCCTGGTTAGGGGTCGCCACAGCTCAACACCGGCCTGCTAATGATTGGCAGCAGATTTTTATGATGCCGAGTTGCCAGCCCGACGCCTAACCTTAAGCGAAGGCACTCCCATTCAGCCATGTCTATCTGAGGCCACTTGACCGTGGAGAGGACATGCAGACTTCACACAAAAGGCCCTCCAGCCGAGAATCGAACATGAGATCCTCTTGCTGTGAGGCAACAATGCTACCGCTGTACCACCACGGCTTCCATTCAGTGAAAAAACAAATAAATTAATTAAATAAAGTACTATATGAAAAAGTGCACATACAAGTGTACTTAAATTCACTTATACGTCCAGTTGATTTCAGGTAGATGTTAGCCATCCAAAGCTCAGATATTAAGCAAAGATAACTCAAAATGTACCACTTATAGAAGGCAGGACAGAATATCAGTGATGTTGTGAATCTACCCCCTCTGCTATCAATGGCTACACAGAAAATCTAACAAGTACTCTGTAGAGAGACCGCCACAACTTTAGCTGAGTTAATATTCAGTAAAATACACAAATAAATAAATTAAATACAGTAGTGTATGAAAAAAAGCAGATAAAAGTGTACTTAAATTCACTTATACATCCAGTTGATTTCAGGTAGATGTTAGATGGCCAAAGGTCAGATATTAAGTAGAGATAACTGAAAATGTACGACTTATATAATGCAGAACAGAATATCAGTGATGAGGTGAAACTACCCTACCACTGCTATCAATGGCTACATAGAAATTCTAACAAGTATTCTGTAGAGAGGCAGCCACAATGTCAGCTGAGTTAATTTTCAGTGAAAAACATTAGCAAATAAATTCAATACAATACTATATGAAGAAGAGCAGATACAAGTATACTTAAATTCATTAATACATCCAGTTGATTTCAATTAGATGTTAGCCAGCCAAAGATCAGATATTAAGCAGAGATAACTCAAAATGCACGACTTATATAAGGCAGGACAGAATATCAGTGTTGAGGTGAAACTACCTTCCACTGCTATCAATGGCTAAATAGAAATTCTAACAAGTACTCTGTAGAGAGACAGCCACATCTTCAACTGAGTTAATATTCAGTGAAAAAGACTAATAAATGAATTAAATACAGCACTATATGAAAAAGAGCAGATAAAAGTGTACTTAAATTCACTTATACTTCCAGCTGATTTCAGGTAGATGTTACAGGGCCAAAGTTCAGATATTAAGCAGAGATTGCTCAAAATGTACTACATATATAAGGCAGGACAGAATATCAGTGATGAGGTGAATGTACCCTACAGTGCTATCATAGGCTACACAGAAATTCTAACAAGTACTCTGTAGAGAGACAGCCACAACTTCAGTTGAGTTAATATATAGTGAAAAACACAAATAAATAAATTAAATACAGTACTATATGAAAAAGAGCTGATAAAAATGTACTTAAATTCACGTATACTTCCAGTTGATTTCAGTTAGATGTTAGCCGGCCAATGCTCAGATATTAAGCTGAGATAATTCAAAATGTACCACTTATATGATGCAGAACAGAATATCCGTGATGAGGTGAAACTACCCCCCCCCACTGTTATCAATGGCTAAACAGAAATTCTAACAAGTACTCTGTAGAGAGACAGCCACAACTTCAGCTGAGTTAATATTCAGTGAAAAAAAAACAAATAATAAAATTAAATATAGTACGATATGAAAAAAGCAGATAAAAGTGTACGTAAAATCAATTATACATCCAGTTGATTTCAGGTAGATGTTAGCCAGCCAAAGCTCAGATATTAAGCAGAGATAACTCAAAATGTACCACTTATATAAGGCAGAACAGAATTTCAGTGATGAGGTGAAACTACCGCACACTGCTATCAATGACTATACAGAAATTCTAACAAGTACTCTGTAGAGAGAAACCACATTTTCAGCTGAGTTAATATTCAGTGAAAAATACAAGCAAATAAATGAAATACAGTACTATATGAAAAAGAGCAGATACAAGTGTACTTAAATTCACTTATATGTCCAGTTGATTTCAGGTAGATATTAGCCAGCCAAAGCTCAGATATTAAGCAGAGATAACTCAAAATGTACCACTTATATAGGGCAGGACAGAATATCAGTCATGAGGTGAATCTACCCCCCTCTGCTATCAATGGTTACACAGAAAATCTAACAAGTACTCTGTAGAGAGACAGCCACAACTTTAGCTGAGTTAATATTCAGTGAAAAACACAAATAAATAAATTAAATACAGAACTATATGAAAAAAAGCAGATAGAAGTGTACTTAAATTCACTTAAACATCCAGTTGATTTCAGGTAGATGTTAGATGGCCAAAGGTCAGATATTAAGGAGAGATAACTTAAAATGTACGACTTCATAGGTTCATAGGTTGGTACTAGACTATCAGCCCTAGGGCCTATAGAAGCCTAGCCATAACAATTCTCTGGCTATTTCTTCCCACATTATTTACTTCCCTTAAATAAGGCAGGACAGAATATCAGTGATGAGGTGAAACTACCCCACCACTGCTATCAATTGCTACACAGAAATTCTAACAACTATTCTGTAGAGAGACAGCCACAACTTCAGCTGAGTTAATATTCAGTGAAAAACACAAAAAAATAAATAAATTAAATATAGTACAATATGAAAAAGAGCAGATACAAGTGTACATAAATTCACTTATACATCCAGTTGATTTCAGGTAGATGTTAGCCGGCCAAAGCTCAGATATTAAGCAAAGATAATTCAAATTGTACCACTTATATAAGGCAGGACAGAATATCAGTGATGAGGTGAAACTACCCCCACTGCTATCAATGGCTACACAGAAATTCTAACAAGTACTCTGTAGAGAGAGAGCGACAACATTAGCTGAGTTAATATTCAGTGAAAAAAACAAATAAATAAATTAAATACAGTACTATATGAAAAAGAGCAGATAGAAGTGTACTTAAATTCACTTAAACATCTAGTTGATTTCAGGTAGATGTTAGATGGCCAAAGGTCAGATATTAAGGAGAGATAACTCAAAATGTACGACTTCATAGGTTCATAGGTTGGTACTAGACTATCAGCCCTAGGGCCTATAGAAGCCTAGCCATAACAATTATCTGGCTATTTCTTCCCACACTATTTACTTCCCCTAAATAAGGCAGGACAGAATATCAGTGATGAGGTGAAACTACCCCACCACTGCTATCAATTGCTACACAGAAATTCTAACAACTATTCTGTAGAGAGACAGCCACAACTTCAGCTGAGTTAATATTCAGTGAAAAACACAAATAAATAAATTAAATACAGTACAATATGAAAAAGAGCAGATACAAGTGTACGTTAATTCACTTATACATCCAGTTGATTTCAGGTAGATGTTAGCCGGCCAAAGCTCAGATATTAAGCAAAGATAATTCAAATTGTACCACTTATATAAGGCAGGACAGAATATCAGTGATGAGGTGAAACTACCCCCACTGCTATCAATGGCTACACAGAAATTCTAACAAGTACTCTGTAGAGAGACAGCCAAAATTTCAACTGAGTTAATATTCAGTGAAAAACACAAATAAATAAAGTAAATACAGTACTACATGAAAAAGAGCAGATAAAAGTGTATTTAATTTCACTTATACATCCAATTGATTTCAGGTGGATGTTAGCCAGACAAAGCTCAGATATTAACCAGAGATAACTCAAGATGTACCTCTTAAATAAGGCAGGACAGAATATCAGTGATGAGGTGAAACTACCCCCCACTGTTATCAATGGCTACACAGAGATTCTAACAAGTACTCTGTAGAGAGACAGCCACAACTTCAGCTGAGTTAATATGTAGTGAAAAACACAAATAAACAAATTAAATACAGTACTATATGAAAAAGAGCTGATAAAAGAGTACTTAAATTCACTTATACGTCTAGTTGATTTCAGGTAGATGTTAGCCTGGTAAAGCTTAGATATTAAGCAGAGATAATGCAAAATGTTCTACCGATATAAGGCAAGACAGAATATCAGTGATGAAGTGAAACTACCCCCACTGCTATCAATGGCAACACAGACATTCTAGCAAGTACACTGTAGAGAAACAATCACAACTTCAGCTGAGTTAATATTCAGTGAAAAACACAAATAAATAAGTTAAATACAGTACTAAATGAAAAAGAGCAGATAAAAGTGTACTTAAATTCACTTATGCATACAGTTGATTTCAGGTAGATGTCAGCTGGCCAAAGCTCAGATATTAAGCAGAGTTAACTCAAAATGGACCACTTATATAAGGTAGGACGGAATATCAGTAATGTGGTGAAACTACCCCCCACTGCTATTAATGGCTACACAAAAACTCTAACAAGTACTCTGTAGTGAGACACCCACAACTTCTGCTGAGTTAATATTCAGTGAAAAACACAAATAAATTTAATACAGTAGTATATGAAAAAGAGCAGATAAAAGTGTACTTAAATTCACTTATACATCCAGTTGATTTCAGGTAGATGTTAGCTGGCCAAAGCTCAGAAATTAAGCAGAGATAACTCAAAATGTATCACTTATATAAGGCAGGACAGAATATCAGTGATGAGGTGAAACTTCTCCCCACTGCTATCAATGGTTACACGTAAATTCTAACAAGGACTCTGCAGAGAGAGAGCCACAACTTTAGCTGAGTTAATATTCAGTGAAAAACACAAATAAATAAATTAAATACAATCTTCTTCTTCTTCTTTTGGCTTTTCCTGGTTAGGGGTCACCACAGTGGATCACCTGTCCACTCATGATTGGCAGTGAAGTTTTACGGTGTCGAATTGCCAGCCCGGCACCCAACCTTCCACAGAAGGCACACACATGCATGCACTCACACCTAGGGCCAATTTAGAGTGTCCAATCCACCTAAGCATGTATTTGGGATGTGAGAGGAAACCAGAGCACCCGGAGGAAACCCATGCGACCACAGGGAGGACATGCAGAGTCCACACAGAAGGCACCCCAGCCGAGTATCGAACCGGAGAACCAAAAAGAGCAAATAAAAGTGTACTTAAATTTAGTTATATGTCCAGTTGATTTCAGGTATATGTTAGCCAGCCAAAGCTCAGATATTAAGCAGAGATGACTCAAAATGTACCACGTATATAAGGCAGAACAGAATATCAGTGATGAGTTGAAACTACCCAAACTGCTATCAATGGCTACACAGAAATTCTAGCAAGTACTCTGTAGAGAGACAGCCACAACTTCAGCTGAGTTAATATTTAATGAAAAACACAAATAAATAAATTAAATAAAGTACTACATGAAAAAGAGCAGATAAAAGTGTACTTAAATTCACTTATACATCCAGCTGATTTCAGGTAGATGTTAGCCAGCCATACTCAGATATTAAGCAGAGATAACTCAAAATGTACCACTTAAATAAGGCAGGATAGAATATCAGTGATGAGGTGAAACTATCCCCACTGCTATCAATGGCTACACAGAGATTCTAACAAGTACTCTGTAGAGAGACAGCCACAACTTTAGTTGAGTTAATATTTACTGAAAAACACAAATAAATAAATTAAATACAGTACTATATGAAAAAGAGCTGATAAAAGAGTACTTAAATTCACTTATACGTCCAGTTGATTTCAGGTAGATGTTAGGTGGCTAAAGCTCAGATATTAAGCAGAAATAACTCAAAATGTTCTACTGATATAAGGCAGGACAGAATATCTGTGATGAAGTGAAACTACTGCCCACTGCTATGGCTACACAGAAATTCTAACAAGTACTCTGTAGAGAGAGAGAGCCACAACTTTAGCTAAGTTAATATTCAGTGAAAAACACAAATAAATAAATTAAATACAGTACAATATGAAAAAGAGCAGATACAAGTGTACCTAAATTCACTTATACGTTCAGTTGATTTCAGGTATATGTTAGACAGACAAAGCTCAGATATTAAGCAGAGATATCTCACAATGTACAACTTATATAAGTCAGGACAGAATATCAGTGATGAGGTGAAACTTCCCCCACTGCTATCAATGGCTACACAGAAATTCTCACAAGTATTCTGTAGAGAGACAGCCACAACTTCAGTTGAGTTAATATTCAGTGAAAAACACAAATAAATAAATTAAATGTAGTACTATATGAAAAAGAACAGATAAAAGTGTACTTAAATTCACTTATACATCCAGTTGATTTTAGGTAGATGTTAGCCTGCCAAAGCTCAGATATTAAACTTATGTAGCTTAATTTAGAGGAAGGGCTTAGAATGTTTCAGCAGCTGACTGCCACCATATTGGTTTGCCATCAAAATATCGAAGGCAAAATAATATCCTTTCAAAAGAATGATCCAAAATTACGAAAACAAAAGCAAAATTTATCCTAAATGTAGAACAACAGAAACACGATGAACAACATTTGACATACCAGACTTATGGTTTTAAAAGTCCGTATGTCCTTTTGCACTTTAGCAGGCGGGCAAGCCCCTCTGCACCCCCATATGAACTGCAAATTATATATACCAACTCTGAGAATGCACTACAGTGAAAAAAGGGTAAATTCCTCGATCCTCACTGTACCAAGATCACCATTCATGATGCCAAACTCATAATAACGAGACAAGCTTTACTTTCATTATTATGATTTCATATTATTCCAGTTCAGCATTGTGAAACTTTGAAAACATACTTTCGGCCACATGATTTTTGTAAACGAGCCTTTGTAAATTTTGATGTCAAACACACACACACACATATATATATATATATATATATATATATATATATATATATATTTACATTCAAAACTTGGAAACTGCATCTGTTGACCAGCATGTTGTCAAATGGCAGTTTTCAAGTCGGCAGAATGTTGAACCAAAAGGTATCGACTACACTTCAGTGAACAGGTAGTGTAGTTCAAGTATTTGGGTTTGACATTGTGCAAGGAGATTGCAGTTCAGTAAGGAACTGGGAATTAGCCCATTTCCTCACTGTAGTGCGATCTCAGAGTTGGTATATTTAATGTGCAGGGGATGTGGGTGGCAAAAATGTAGAATTAACCTACCATTGACTGTAGAGTGTAATGCTATGTTAATGTGACTGACATCACCTCCTGCTATGTTGAATATATCAACTATGGATGTGAATGCATTCATTTTCACCTTGGGTGTCATTTCAAAATTCCAAATTCAGCATTTCAGGTCGACATTCTGAACGGTCAACCGAAGCGGATTCAGAATTTCAATAGTAAACCATATATATATATATATATATATATATATATATATATATATATATATATATATATAATTCTGTAAGCCTTCTCTGCAGTACATGTAGGAGGTGATAACTTTGGCCCAAGGCTGTCACTGATACATTTTCACATGGGCTATCTGAGTGCAAGCAAAACCATCTATATCTTCTACAGAGTAAGAATAGCCAGGCATGAAAAATCATTGTTCAAAGTTTCTCAGAACTGAAATGGAAATTGTTGCATCGTGGCAAAAATAATTATTTTTGATTTTTTTCAGGGGAGTAAACCCCTCTACAGTCACTACCCTTTCACTGAAATATATCAACCCTGAGGTCATGCAACCTTGAGAAAGAGAGAATAGTCAAGAGTTCCCTGTTTCCAGAGATTGTGTGATCTTGGAATTGGTACATTCTCCACAGGAGGTTGAAGGAAGCCTGCCCCTACAAAAACAAATTCTTAAAATATATTTCTTTCTTAAAATATGCTGCTTAAATAAAATATACTGCAGGAACAATCATATTAAGAGGACCTTATTAAAAATCAAGTTTGAGAAACTGACTGCTCTGGATACTTCTAGTAGTCTCACAAACATTGTTCATATCTTGAAGCCAGGATACAGAAACAGTATGGGCATTTACTAGTCTATATCACTATTCCCAGTACTATCGAAGGTAGTAAAATCTGAAGTATAAACTGCTTCCTAAGAACTGGACAAATTATAAAATGATTTTAAAGAAAGAAACAGCATCATAATGGGGTATCTCCCACCCATGTGACTTTATTTTAGACAAATGGATTGAGATCATCTCACCTGGGTTGTTTTTATTATCTGAGCAGCAGATTTACTTCTCTTAGGAATCTGCTGTTTCTGTGCAAGCTGAACAATTTCCTATTAAATGAAAGTATCAGTGACTAACTGGGTAATCTGTTTGGATACAGGAACTCAAGAGCATCACTTGGAAAAGAGAGAGGTGTCACATGGGGCTTAGTTATTTGTCTCTTCCTCTCTCTGTTCTCTGTGTTTATAACTTACTTGGTATTTCAGAACATTAGGTCAAGGCTATCCTCTGTGTTGATGACCTATTCATTATCAGGAATAGGCAATTTACTGTAATTATTATAGGATAGCTGGGTAAAGACTTGAGCCACATGACTTTCTAGTTCACAAGGAACAAACTGCTTATTAATATAATAATATCAGACCATGCTTTTTCCTCTTACAAAGAGGTAGCTGGCCCATCAAAGCAAATATGAAAGCAGGATTCCACCACCTCTCTCCTGTTCCTAATTTGCTTGATTTGTCTTAAATATTGCTCTAGCCCTCAAAAAATTGTGGTTGCATTCAAAACAGGGATAATTTTAACTGCAACTTAACACTACACATTGCAGTTATCTAGACTTTTAATTCTTTGTAAATCATACATTAATACTAATCTTCTTTTTCTATTTTCTAATTTTATATTACAGATATTTGTTCATGATTTGGGGCATATTTCTCTGATTAGTTTTGACTTTGCTCAGAATTGCTGCGAGAAGAGGTTGAGAAACATAGTTATTGGTTAAAATAGGATTGCCTTAAATACCTAGAGATATGGGTAGATTATCATCTTTAAACTGGATGCTTGCATTAACTATACCTTCAGAAATCAGTTTAAAAACTCAGCCATTGAATAAAAAAGTTCCAACGATTAGAAAAAAAGAGAGAACTAATTTGTTCAGGTTGCTCTTTGTGTTTAATATTTTTCAGTTTGTAATTTCCTTAAATCAGAAAATAATTTTGTTAGCAAAGTATGCTGGGAAATATTTAGCAGATGACTCTGATGATTTGATTGTGCAGACAGCCTCTGACAATTGTAACAAATGAAAACTAGCTCTGTTTTGATGGTAGATGACAATATGGCATTATAAAGTTGATCCATGAGCTAATATATGCTCAGAACTGTACCATCTTGTAGAAATACTACCAAAAACACAATAGCTCTGGTATTTATTATGTTTACCAAACTATTTGAATTACAGTGAATGTTTCATGTGGGGATGGAGACAACTTTCAGGTTCAGAATTAACCTTTCAACAAGGCTTTGTTCATAGGTGTGTACTAGGCTAATGGCCCTGGGGCCTTTACAAGCCTAGCCCATAGAAATGCCTTAGAATCGTGCTGCCCGACATTAGTTCCCAATGCCTCTATCAAGTAGAGCCACTGGAGTGATCCCCTATTACCCATCCATTCATCAAGATTTTTCTTAAAGAGAGACAGCGAGGTGCTCTGCTTGACGTGTATGGGAAGTCTATTCCAGAGCATGGGTAGTCTCTGGATGAGGAATCTGTCCCTCCAGCATGTTCTGTTGATTGGGGTAATGAGGTTGAGGTATCTGGAGCATGTGGTGCGAAGGGATTGAGATTTCTTTAGATGTAGCATTTCAAACAGAGCTGCGTCAGACATGGCTTTGTAAGTCAAGACAGTTTTACAAAGAGTGTGACAGTAAAAAACATATTTATCAGGCCCTGTAAGGCAAACAAATTTAGTACAACCATGCAGATGAGTTTATAGCAATAGAATACAGTAAAAGTATGCAGCAGACAATAAAAAGTGCTATAAATGGCTAGAATAATTAATAACTAGTAAAAATAAGCAAAACGCAGGATATTTATTGTTATATATTACAGATCAGAGTTGTGGTTAATGCTCCTCATCCGCTCAGCTCAGTGTTGTAGTTGAAAAACATTTCTGTGTTCAACTAAAACTTTAATTCTGTCTCCTAAATAAATGGAAAAACTCACTCCCATCAATTAACTAAACATCTTGTGTTTCTTTTTTTTTACTCAGATAATTTTTGTTTTGGATATGAAATAAACAATAAATGAATACTTATTACAATATATTATCATATTACTTAATAATTAACTATATACAAATTTACATTCAGCCTGATATATGAAAAATGAATGATAAAAAGTTATACAGAACTAGTTAAATTTAACTTAAGAAGTAATTGTTTCTAGAGGAGGTTAGATCCCTTTGTAAAGTGTCAATCAATGTCAAACTTTTTTTCCAAGGATTATTAGATAATGGCATAGGAAACTTTCTTAATTCTTTGGATTTAACTTCCATAAGGCCGTCTTCTTCAATAAACACAGAAATTCTTCTCTGCTTGGTACCGTGGCAGAATTCCATCTCTTTGTTATGCATTTCCTAGCTATAGCTAGTATTGTCCAAAGTATATAGAGGTTAGTTTTATTTAAAAAAAAAACCTTCAGTCATATTCAATAATATTAAAGCTTTCGTCATGACAAAATTATCTGTATAAATCGCCTGCATAAAATTATTAATATTTTCCCAAAAGGGTTTGATTTTTATACATTCGTAGAAAATGTGAGACCAATCAGCTTTATCAATCTGTTGACATCTCCATCATAACCCATAACTAGAAGGATTGATTTTTGAAACTTTATCAGGAGTTAAGAAGGATCTATGGAGGAATTCCAGGTAAATATCCTCCAATAATGAGAATAAGAGGTCAATTCTACTGAGAGTAGTATGTTTGATTTATTTTCTGGGATTAATTGAATCTAATATCCTTTAGTAATAAACTGCCAATATGGTGGTTTGAGTAATGTTTTATAGTTTTTTATTAGATTATATAAGTATGAAGTTCCATTTTTCATATTCTCTCAAAAAAGCCATATTGTCAGACAAAAGAAACTTTTACTGTCAGCTCCAACAAACCCAGCAAAATAAACCTCAAAAATTCTGGTCAGGCATCAATAAACTCTTACACCCAGGTCGTTCAGTCACACCCACTCCCTTAGGCTCTGATCACAACAGTCCCAACCAAATAGCCAATACTTTTAACGCTTTTTTTACAGAGACCATTCAATCTCTTGCCAATCAGCTGTCCCCTGACACCATATCTTCTTCCTCTGATATCTCTAACAGACCCCCATTATTTCAATTTCAACCTGTTCCTACATCCCTTGTTTGTACCCTTATTCAGGAACTTAAACCCACCACCCTCTCTGCAGACCTACTACCTGCAGAATACCTGCAAAAAGCTGCAAATGCTATAGCCTACCCCATATCCATCCTGATTAATAGAACTATTACTGAAGGAACTATGCCATCAATCTGGAAAATTTCACATATTATCCCCCTGCATAAAGGTGGTAATTCCAACGAATTATCTAACTACAGACCTATAGCCATATTATTCCCATTGGCAAAAATCATGGAGAAATGCATTCATAAGCAACTAATAAACTACATACTAGAAAACAACTTACTAGCTACCTGCCAACATGGCTTCAGACCATTTCATAGCACCACCTCTGCTCTCTTATCCTTCACCGACTGCATTAATAAAAATTGCAATAATGACACTCTATCCTCAGCCCTCTTTATTGATCTATAGAAAGTCTTTGACATGTTAACCACAAGTTACTCATAAACATACTTAATAACCTTTCACTTTTTGCACTTGCTATACATTGGTTCCAATTCTACTTAAATAACAGGCAACAGGCTGTACTATGGGAGAATAATGTATATTCCCACCTCCCAATTGCCCTTGGTGTCCCTCAAGGCTCCATACTGGGTCCTCCCCTCTTCTCTATTTTTACAAATGACCTACGTTCTGTAATACCTCCAGCTACCTGTATCCAATATGCAGATGATTCCACGTTAATATGCTCAGCCACTTCTCCATCAGAACTTCAGTCCCTAACCCAAAACATGTTTAGCACAGTAGATAAATGGCTTCTACACTGATGTCTCATCTTGAACCCCCCAAAAAAAAACAAAAATGCTACATGCTACTATTCACTCCCAGCCGCAGGGCTTCCCCACTTAACTTTACTGTTACATCTAGCAGTGGTACTATCATATCTCCTGATCCTGCCACAAAACTACTTGGGGTACTAATTGATAATACCCTTACCTTTGAGCCCCAAATTAACAACACTATAAAAACAGTGAACAAAAAAGTAGGTTCCCTCTACAGGATCAAACCCTGTCTGACCCATCTAGCCAGGACCACTATTGCCCATACACACTTAATCTCAACCTTACTATATGCCTCACCTATCTATACTAAACTATGTAAAAGCAATCCGAACAAGCTGGCTATCTCCTACCATAATATTGCCAGATTTGCAACTGGGTCAACCTATAGAACCCATCATTGTAGCAATCTTAATCAACTAGGATGGTTGGAGTTGTCAAACCTAATACTATTGAACCAACTAATAGTTGCCCATAAGATCCTGTATCAACCAACAAATACACCAATACTCACTAACCTTATCACCCCCTTCAATAATCTCAAGACCCTATGCTCATCAAATAAACTACTGGTACAAATAGGTAAAACCAGCAATTTGGCTGGAGACTCTTTGTTCTCTAATACAATGGGTAAAACCTGGAACACCCTCCCCAATCACCTAACCTCCCTATCCTCAGTAACTAGTGAAAAGCAAACTGAAACCATACATTAAATCACATTGGTTATGCCCCTGTGTTAACCCTGACTAACTACCTCACTTGTCCCTAGATACTAATCCTCACACCTGTATAAGCTAGTTACTTTTCTATTAACAATAATGAGTGTATCACTTTACAGTTTAATAGTGTTATTTTTAATATTTTTGTATGACTATCCATAGCTGTTGTGTACTAGAATTTTTTTATTTATAAGCAAAAATGCAATGAAAAATAATGAATGCCAAAACCTTGTAATGTAGCTGCGTTTTGCAAATACTACTCTGATTTGTGAAGCTTTTCTCCCCGGGCCTCCACTGAAAATGGACAAATATCCACTTGGACCAGCCCGGTCAACAAATGTAAAATAAAATAAATAAATAAAATATATAATTTCAAGTAGTCTGATTATGGATTTAGGTGGGTATCTCAATATAGTCTGCAGTATTAACCATTTATGAGAATTTAATTTATAAGGTGACATCATATATTGTATATCCAAAACTTGTTGATTTTTTATACAATGCAACCAACAAATTACTTTTTTTCTGTTCCCAAGAGATGAATATGTTCCCATGAATTCTATCTGGAAAGGTTTTAGTAATGCTGAAAGGTTAATAATGTTGTAAACCAAAGCTTCAAATCCATATTCATATTTATAAATTTCCTAAAGTGGTCAAATAAATGATTTTTAGATTTGATCTAGTTAGTTTAGTTATATTATATTGTAATTTTCTTATTTGCAATGTGATGGACAGGTTGACAGATGAGATCAGACAGGAGTCCCCATGGACTATGATGTTTGCAGATGACATTGTGATCTGTAGTGAGAGTAGGGAACAGGTGGAGGAGACCCTGGAGAGGTGGAGATATGCTCTAGAGAGAAGAGGAATGAAGGTCAGCAGTGCTAAGACAGAATATATGTGTGAAAATGAGAGGGAGGGTAGAGGAATGGTGAGGATGCAGGGAGTAGAGGTGGCGAAGGTGGTTGAGTTTAAGTACTTGGGATCAACAGTTCAGAGTAATGGTGCGTGTGGAAGAGAGGTGAAGAGGAGAGTACAGGCAGGATGGAGTGGGTGGAGAAGAGTATCAGGAGTGATTTGTGACAGACGTGTACCAGTAAGAGTGAAAGGGAAGGTCTACAAGAGGGTAGTGAGACCAACTATGTTATATGGGTTGGAGACAGTGGCATTGACAAAAGGGGGGCAGGAGTCAGAGCTTGATGTGGCAGAGATGTTAAGATTTGCACTGGGTGTGACAAGGATGGACAGGATTAGGAATAAGTATATTAGAGGGTCAGCCCAGGTTGGAAGGTCTGGAGACAAAGCCAGAGAGGCTAGATTACATTGGTTTGGACATGTGCTGAGGAGGGATGCAGAGTATATTGGGAAAAAGATGCTAAGGATGAAGCTGCCAGGTAACAGGAAAAGAGGAAGGCCTAAGATAAAGTTTATGGATGTAGTGAGAGAGGACATGCAGGTGATTGGTGTGACAGAGCAAGATGCAGAGGACAGAAAGAAATGGAAACAGTTGATCTGCTGTGGTGACCCCTAACGGGAGCAGCCGAAAGAAGAAGATATTGTAAATTTAAACTCAATGAGTACCATAATATATTATCCTTATCTATAGTAATAGTATTTTTAAGTAATTTGTTTTCATTTATTATTATAGTTGTATGTAACAATTTCCAGTTGGATGTATAACTAGGATTAATCCATTCAATCACAGTTTTAAGTAGAGTAGCTCTTATATATGATCCAATGTCTGGAAAATTTATTCCTCCCTGATCCCATTGTCTGGTATGATGGGTATATGCAATTTTTTTTCTTTTAGGATACCATAAGAACCTTAGTAGTATTGGTGTTATTTTCTTAAGATAGGTTTTCTCAGGAATTAACAAGGTAGCTTGTACTACATACAACATTTTAGGAAGAAGAACCATTTTAATCAGCTGTAGTCTATCTTCAAAAACTATGAATAAGTTATTATATTTGTACACTAGAGAATCTATTGTATCCATTACCCTTTTATAATTAATATTCAATATATCTTGTAAATTCTCACACAGATCTATCCCCAGGTATTTTATTGTTGCAACTTGTTCTGCTATGATATGATTCTTGTGTATTTGTATGTCATTCTTTTTATTTAATAATAAATATTTAGATTTTTGGTTATTAAAACGAAGTCCTGAGATCTTATGAAATTTCTTTATCAGAGTATCTAGTTCATCTAAAGCTCCTTTTGAATTCAATAGTGTAAGAAATACATCGCCAGTGAAGAGCATACTCTTAGAATTATATTGTCCAAATATATTTATTCCTTTTATCTTTGGATTATTTCATATTAATATAGCCAATAGTTCTATAGCCAATTCAAATAAAATTGGTGACATAGGGCAACCCTGTTTAGTACCTCTCATAATTTGTATAGCCTCTGAAGTAAAGGGTCTTATTTTAACATAAGTTAAGTTGTTTTCATAAATCTTTTTAATAAATGTAATAAAGGAGAGAGAAAAAGCATATGCTTCAAGAATTTTAATAATACCAATTTAAGGAATCAAATGCTTTTTCAATATCCAGTCCGGTTATCAAGGCTTCTATAGTTTCTTTATTTAAATAATCAATTAATGTCAATATTCTTTTAATGTTTTTGTGCACATGTCTATTTTGAATAAACCCAGTTTGATCATTGTTAATTATTTCATACATTGTTTTTTTATTCTATTTACCAGGATATACATAAATATTTTATAGTCATTATTTAATAATGAAATTGGCCTATATGAACTACAATGACTAGCATCCTTATTTTTTTTTAAAATGGGTATGATTAAAGAGTATCTCCATGAAGGGGGAATTATTGTATGGGTTTGAATTTCAATTAGTGTTTTATGTAACAATGAGGTTATATTTTTAGGAAATAATTTGTACATTTCTGTGATTAAACCATCCATTCCAGGAGATTTAACAGATTTACTTTCTTTGATTTTATCAGTAACTTCTTTGTGTGTAATGTTTTTTTGTAAATTCCTTTGGAAGCTTTCAGGGATTGATTTAATATTAGAGATCATATTTTCTAAATTGAAATGATCTGTTGTAGTATTCGTACTTTTATAATGATTTCTGTAATGATACTTGAAAGTATCTAGTATATCTCCTATTTCCGAAACTTTCTTACCTTTTTCTTCATGTAGGATATTAACAATAGAGTTAGCTTGAGATTGCATTTTAACTTTAACAGATAAATTATGTGTTTTGGAGTAGTAGCATAAGAATTTACTTTTAACCTCTCCATGGCTAAATTAGTTTTATGATTTAATATTTCGTTATATCTTTTATTTAAGTCTTCTATTGTCTTCTTGTTCTCAATTGAATTAAAAGACTTTTTGGATTTATATAATGTGAGTTTTCTTTGTAGTTCTTAAAGTTCTGATTCCCATTCTTTGAGTCTATATTTATTCCAACCAATCGCTTTTCCATAAATATAATTTTTAAGTGAATCCCAAACCATTACTATGTTCACTTCTCAGTTATAATTTATATCTAAAAAGAAATTAAGTTCATTCACTAACCATTGCTTAAATTCTTTGATTTTTGTAATGTACGAGGGAATTTTAGATATGAATGTTAGTGGTTTAAAATCTATTTGCATTTTTAGAACTAATGAATTGTGATCTGATAGAGGACACGGGATTATTGAGAAAGAAGCAATTTTTGTTTGAAGATCTTGAGAAATGTATAGTTCATCCATTCTAGTTTGAGTACCAAATCTATAATCTTGGTGATAGAATAATAATGAGTTGTTATCTATAGCAGTAAAGGTATCTTTCAATTTTAAAGACTCGGTCCATCTTTTTAATAGTTTTGCAGTAACTGTTAAACGTGGAGATTGTTTTATTAGTAGTTTCAGAAGTATCAGTAATACAATTAAAATCGCCCCCCCTATTATTAGATTACCTTTAGATATATTTATAATTTGATCTAGATGTTTTTTAACTGTTCCCATCCCGACACCAGGAAACCAGTATAGGTTTACTAGTGTCCACAACCTATTATTAAGCGTCAAGATGACTATAGCTATAAGGCCATCATTATCTACATATTTGTGTATTATTTCAGGGTTTAAGGAATTCTTTCTCCATAAAATTATTAGTCCCCTCTTCTTAGATTTACATTTGTAGCATGCTAAGGTCATATAATCACTTGGGTTCCATATGAAATTATCATTGTTTTTGAAGTGAGTTTCCTGTAGAAGAATTATTTGAGGTCTATTTAACTTTAGATATCTTAATAAGTTAAATCTATTAGGCCATTAATGTTTAAAGATAATAAAGAAAGGTCCATATCAAATTATTTTGAAGATGTGCTTAAAGTGCCATTATCTTTACCTGAACCTAACCTATGAACCATCCCCTCCTCTAATAATAAAATATTATTAAATTGTAAACATTCATCTATCCCAATGAAGCATGTTATCATTAAAGTAATCAACATGTATAAGTCAGGTTTGGAGAAACTAATTAACGTCCTAAAAACTAAAGTAAATACTATAATTAAACTAGTATGAACATTAATCCCTACCCATCATGGAATGGAATACATTCCCAGTCCAACAGATAGATACATATGAAGAACTATCACTCTAACTTCCTTTTTACATTCACTTGAGCTCCATATATACACTTTTAAACATTAAAGGAGTCAATTAAAACTACTATTACTGTGATTTTAAAACATTCAGTAGCAAAAATAATTATTTATATGCATTAACAACTGTATCATTACCATCAATAGTTATAAACATAATTCTATTGTACAGATCATGAAACTTATTAAATTTGTTTGTATCAACATGTTTCCATATTGGAAATAATAATCACTTGATTGAAGCACAAATGTTATTTAAAGCCTTAAACACATAGGCTATATGTGATACAATAGATACATTTTTGAGGATTTTCACTTCCTGTAGCAGACAAGCAATCACTTTCAGATTCTGTTTATTAAAGCTAAAAGAAACTGTATAAATTGTTTCATAACATAAATATACCCCCAGATTCTCAAAAGCTTGTACGGAGTGCAAGATGAGTGCAGGAGCTCACGCAGGCAATATGTCTGCCGTGCGATCCAGGAACAGCCAGCAGGGGCGTGCATGAGAGCTCCAGCACTAATCTTGCACGGACTAAGCCCTGGTATGCAAATCACTTAATTTACAGGAGAAATCCATGCAAATGAGATGATTTTGCAATCCAGGAAGCTTGCAATAGTCCGTGTAAGACTAGTGCAATCTGCAGAAATGTACTCGGTTAGTAACCAAGTACATTTCTGCAAATTCCAAAATGGAGCTATTACAGCACCAAATAAAGGCTGCATATCATTGAGGAAGCATGCCAATAGCCAAGTATAAGGCCATTGGCATTGCAAACTGTCAAAAAATAAAAAAATCAACTTTTTTTTTTCGCGATCTCGGCTGTTTAAGCATAGGGCAGCGGTGCGCAAATTGGATCGGGGGGAAATAAACTTAAAATGAGCATTCTAACTAAAATCTGTATTCTGCCATGCAAGTCAATGGCAGGCAGAAGACAACCTGGCCAGTGATTAGTGGTTGCTAACAGGGAAGGATCAGTGTGGGACATGTAACTATGCATTAGCAGGCAATCCTTTGCAAATGAGGGAAAGGATAGTGAATCCCAGATTTCCACAGGGTGTAAGGCAGGTCCGAAGAGTGTAAGAGTAGAAATAGCTGGGTGCAAGACTAGGATATAGGTGACATCATGGGGAGGTGTCAGGCATACGGTAAGTGGATTTGAGCCCTGTGGCTCGGGACTGCTCCTAGCACAGCTAAGCTAGAGGTGTGTCCAAACTGCCTAGCACTCTTTACAAAGTGTAAATGGGTGTGCATGCCATGCACCAGGTTTTACAGGAAGAAAAAGGAAGTTAAATCAGGAAATAGCAGCTCTTTGCACATTTGAGCACTCCGTTTGTGCGGAAAGCTCACAGGCTTAAACAGGGAGGCAATGGGAAGGGAAAACAGCAGTAGGAAGGTAATCAAGGAGAACTAGCTTAGCTGACAGGTGAAATGTATCAGAAACAACCAATTACACAGGCAGCAGCCCAGCCCAGCACACCACTATAAACTATGCAAACACCCTTCCCCCTTGTTTTCCCCAAAACCTCTGCACCACCTGTGTATACAGATGGGGAAATTTTACAAAACGAAAGCAAGAGAAAACATGTTAAGGGCTGCTTTTGCTATCATAAACCAGCATGTGCAAGAGGCTGAGAGTGGTGAGGATGTGAATGCTGCTGAGCAACCCACAGTGAGGAGATGGAGAAGAGTGTACAGACCCAGGGTAACCTACCAAGGGCTACATCAGCTGGAGATAGTGGAGCACTATAGGGTGGACAGGGACCTCCTACAGCAAATTGTTGAGCTGTGTCATCCACGCCTCATACACACAGAACTAACAGAGGGGAACCCATCCCAGTACATACCAAGGTATGTATATGCCTAAGAATACTAGCTGCACGTACCTTCCAAAGGTCAACTGGGGATATGATGGGGATTTCACAGGCATCAGCATCCAAGGTACTCCACCAGTTCCTGGATGCCATGTCAGCCCATGTCGGTGAGCACATATATTTCCCCATCACCCATGAGGCATTGGCCAGCAATATGCGTCTCTTCCACCAAATAGCAGAATACCCTGAGGTAGTGGGTGCAATAGACTGCATACACATATGCATTAAAGCACCACCAGGTGAGCGGGGTTGGGTCTACATCAACCACAAGGGCTTCCCCTCCATCAACTACCAGGTCTTGTGTGATGCCCAGGGCATAATAATGTATGTGTGTGCTGGTTGCCTTGGAAGCTACCACGATTCCCACATCTGGCATCTGACGCAGCTGTACCAGACATTTGCCAATGGGGACATCCCACATGGTCACCTAGTGGGGGATGCTGGATACACACTGGAGCCATGGCTGATGACACCCATCAGAAATGCACACACACCCGAACAAGAACTCCATAATGAGGCACACTCACAAACACGAATCATAATAGAGCATGTGTTTGGGATGCTCAAGTCACAGTTCTGGTGCCTGGACACATCCGGTGGAGCCTTGCAGTACTCACCAACTACATGTACCCAAATTGTCCTTGTATGTGCCATGCTGCACAATATGATCCTGTGGAAACAGATGCAGCAGGAACAGCATGGGGCAGGGCCACACAGCCCCCCACCAGTACCAAGGCCTGCACAGGCACAGAGTGACTCAGAGGAGGAACAACCTGAGCCTGCACCAGTAGGCAGAAGGAGGCGTGCCCAGTATGCCCTGGCCTTGGTAAAGAGGCAATGCATAGCAAATGCACTGACACAGTAGGGACCCAGGGAATGACACCTCTCTCCGACTTGCACATGCAGTAAAAGGGATGCCAAACATGACACTAGCTGTGCTCAGCCATGTATAGGGAGTGTACTATGTGCATCTGACATAGGCAGCCCTGCAGCACCACCCTCAATACTGGTACACCCACAAGGTAAGTGACTCACACATGCCAGTTGGGGGGGCACATACCCAACAACAGTCACAGCCAGCAGGATAGGTGTAGACAACCACAAACAAATGCTGTACTATGGCCTCTGAATGAGCCCTATGGGTAACCCCTCCCCCAGGCCTACAGAGACAGACTACAGCAGGCCAGGCAGTTGGATGTAAGTTGTGAAGGCTAGGAAGTCAGAAAATAATATGTAGGTAGTTAAAGCTAAGATCTGTAGTACACTGATATGCCTCTAGCCAGCACAATAGGTAAGACTACAGACTGAAATGGTGTACCCGACATACCAGTACAGTCCTAGAAAATGTGTAAAAGTGTCAGGTGTGCCCCACCATCCTACGAACGCTTAAAGTAACAGTCAGGTGTGCCCCCCCACCCCTGTGTAGAAATGCAGAAACAGTCAGGTGTCCCCCCCGCTATGCAGAAATGTAGCAACAGTCAATGCCAGATGACTGATGTATACCTTGCAGACACAGCATGTTACCTGTCAGTGTACAACACAAAGGTCAGCACTGCAGTGCAAACTACCTGGACTTGATCCACACATACAATATAGATGGCCATACTGGGCATGCTCACACACTTAGACGAATGAAGGCAATGTCAGTCAACAACATACTGAAAGGTCATACTGAGCATGCTTACACACTTAAACACATGAAGGTCATGTCTGCAAACACCAGTGGACCAGACATATATGGCAGTTGCAGTTCTTATTGCAGACACATGTCAATATGCACCACTCCTGCCTTTCACACACAGTGGATAGGAATACAGACATATATGTAAGGACAACACACTATAATAAGCCAAAGGTAGATGGACATAGATGTGTGGAAGAGGGTGACCGTGACAAGAAGTCATCTGGGCCTGTCCCGCACAGCACACAGCCAAAGGGCCCCAAACATATGAGGTGCAGCTGTCACTCACTGCATATACTAGCCACCAGTATCTGTCAGCATGACAGACTATATGGTGCATGTGCCAGCTGTGAAACATGACTGTACAAGGAAGTAGTCACCTAGTAGCTGTATACACGTACCTGTGGCATATGACCCCGTGTGTGCCTGCATGTGGCATGACAACCCCTACATGAATGGGTTATGGCCCATGCACCCACCGCCCTCCCCATAGCAGTATCATGACAAGCCTGCTGAGGTCGTCCAATGTGAAATACACCTTTGGGAGAGCTGTAGCTCAGTAATCCCCATGACACATCCCATAACTGCATACTGCTGTAGTGATAAATGAGTTAGGTAGTAGTTCTAACCCCAGACTTGCAACTCTATGAGTGTGTGTTTGTGTGCGTGTCTCTCTGTCTCTGACAGTGTAGAGAGAAATACTTTTTATGCTACTCACACTCCATACAATTCATATACTCAACTTTGGCAATGCTGCTGATGTCATTCACCTGGAAATACAACTCTGGGAAAGTAATAACCTAGTAATTTCTGTAGTGCGTCCTGTAACTGCATACTGCTGTAGTGTGATAAAGTAGTTAGATAGGTGTTCTCTCCCCAGACTTGGCAACTTGGTATGTGTCTCTGTCTGTCTGTGACTGAATAATGAACAATGCTTTTTAGCTCAGTCACACTCCTTAGAATTCATATACTCAACTTTGGCAAGGCTGCTGATGTCACTCACCGAGAAATACACCTGTAGGAAAGTCATAGCCCAGTAATCTCTGTAGCACATCCTGTAACTGCGTACTGCTGGTATGATTTAGAACTGTGGTAGGGTTCCATCTCCACCCATGGCAGTTCTGGATGTTTTGTGTGTGTTGCAATGTCTGTGTATGGAGCAATGCATAATAGGCTACTCACTCGCAATACATTTCAAATGTGTTACTTTGCCAATCCTGCTGATGTCATTCATTGTGAAGTATAACTTTGAGGAGAAAGTTCTTTAGTATTCCATGTGGTGTGGCCTATAACTGCTCCATGCTGTAGTGTGATATAGACTGTGGTCAGGGGCTCTATACCCACACATGTCAGTTGTGGATGTTTTGAGTGTGTCTCACTGTCTGTGTAGAGAGCAATGCATTTTAGGCTAGTCACTTGCAGTACAGTTGAAATGCCCTACTTTGGTAAACCTGTTGATGTCATTCAATGTGAAATACACCTTTGGGGAAGGATGTCTCTAGTAATCCCTTTGGTGCATCACACTTGTATCCTGTGTAGAGGTGAGTGTGTGACACCTGTGGGCAATATGGAGGGGGGTTGCTTATTTCTTTTATGGTGGCCCTACTATATATCACAATGTCAACCATACAGGGATAACTGATGTAAATTAGCTGGGAGGCTGGGGTGCAAAGCCATACCCCATACATGTGACATCAAGGCCAGCCAATCCAAGTTAGTAACCCCACTATTACCCAGAGCACACACTCAACCCATGTGTCATACAAACACACATGCCTAGGCAGCAGCCAATATGTGGGTAGTACACTGCATATTGGCCACTGATAGTCACTATGCAGTGATAGCAGTGGGCTACAGAGGGCATGCCACCCTACCCATCTCTCCAATATGCACATACATGCAGACAGTGCACCTCTACCATGTTCCCCACTGGACACCTGCACCACCTGTGGTGCCTTCACATATGATTCACAATGGACATACCATGCCTGACAACATGCCCTGTATGGACAGATGACACTGACATCAGGGAATGCTGCTGGCATGCCATCAATGTAGGTGAAGGGTAAACATGCTGCCCATTACCAGTTCCTGCCACAGGTGGGCAAGACTGGCACATCTGATGATAATCTGTGTTCACAACATGGGCCAGACACCCCAGGTACAGTTCCACATGTCACTGTACATGCATGTGGGAGGTGTGCACATCCCAGACACCATCCATGTCATGGACTAAGGAACACATACATGGCATGTGCTGTACAGCATTGGCCACACACAATAGTCACCCAGGTGACTGGATGGAGGATGCAATACCCACCTGTGTGGGCAAATGCAGTAACTACAGGCCTGAGCCATGATGCAGACCATTGTTATGTGGCCTGATGCCAAGCTATACCTATCGCCTGCCCTTGTACAGCCTGCTGGCACAGTTGACCACCACACACCGTGTAGACATGCACCCATGCATGTCAGAACTGGCACCCTGTGTGTTTGTGTGTGTGTGCTGTATAGTGCGTATGTCCACATCCACACTCACTACAACCCCCCAGGGCATACTGAAGCATGCTGTCTGATGCTTGACATATCCTCATACTCTTTGTCTGTACGGCCTCCGTATGATCCGTGTGGTGCATGTGATACCTGCACATTGATGTGTTGTGGCAATACCACTAGTGATGAGTTGCACTCCTGGCCCTGCCAAGTGTGTCAATGTGTGTGTGTCCCTGTGTGAGTGTGCCTGTGTTGATGCTGGCACCTGTTCATGCAGACAGGCATGTGTACGACACCTACAGTATATCTACCGTATCCCTGTTGCAGATGTCACTCACCCTCACATATATGTTCTGAGTGCTCCACATCAGGTAACCCATGTAGTGCATCCAATAACTGCATCAAACTGTGATAGCACTACATACTTGTCAGGGGTTTGATACCCTGTGCTGGTAGGTGTGTGACACAAACATGCTTCAGTTTTATACCCCCACACCTCCCTGACATGTATTTGCCTCTCTCTGCCTCCCCCATTCCCTCTCTGGTGGATGTGGAGACCCACACCTGCCTTGCTTGGGCAGCAGCATGTGTATTTTACATGATGTTCATGATCAGTTGATGGCCTGTGCAAGAATTGCAGCCCTCCCCTAGCTGATTGCATGTGGAACAGCTGTGGTAACAATCCCATAGCCAATTGCCTGGAAACACACTCCAACACCTAGCAACATCATAGTGGTGTTTGGCCTTTTTAGTCACTGTGAGCAGGAACTCGATCTGTTGTTTGGCAAACAGCATCTCAGATGGATTGGGGATTTACCTCTAACAACATACACTGTGAAAAGAGGGCAACAAACAGGAGGGGGATTTGCCTGACCTGACTACAGACTGTAAGTGCTGCTATACTGCATGTGGAGTATTGTTGGTTTAACAGTGTTTATATGGATATGCCTGTCGTACATGTCGCAATACTTGCCATGTCAGTCCCATGTATATGAGGGGTTCACATCCACAGGGTCATCCGCAGACTGGGCAGTGTTGTGCCTTTGGTTTCATGTGTCAGCTATGGTGTACCTATCTGTGGAATGCAGAAGGTAGTGTGAGGATAGCAGGCAGTAGATGGTGACAGCCAGGAGAGTTACCGACGTCACATCCTTCATAGGACATATGGTGCAACAAACCCTGTTACAACAGTATATGTATGAGGGTATAACAGCGACATGTCAATATTGGCCCTGTGTTTGTGCCTCCAGCCACAACTATGTCAACCTTTGTACATATGTCATGTAGTAGGGGGTGCATATGTTCCATACGCCATAGTCATTGACAGCATATCTGATAACAAGCCAGTGAGATATCAGACTGCTACACATGTTATGTATAGTAGGGGTTATAACTGAGGACATAGCCTGGCCATTATGTGGTTGTGTGTACAGTACTGAGGTATGTGTAAGTCTGGTAACTGTCGACAGTATGTGTATAGTGAATATGTACCTTGGCCTGTGTAGAGACTGCTGTAGATGTCATTGTTCCAAGTACTGTCCTATCTGATGTTACATGCTGCTCCACTGTATGTCACCCTAACAGCTTACATGTTTGTAGGGGTGAACACACACATGTCCCATACCACAGACAGGTATCAGACCACACTGTCTAGTGGCCCAGTATATGTAGGGATGTTATGTGAGTGGCTCATATGAGGATGGTGTAGGTCAGATAGTCCATATACTGTAATAGTACGCTAGCTTACCATATGTGGCTGTGGCTGTGTTCACATTGGTTGTGGTTATGCACTTTCACACAGGTGTCTGTTACTCTGTGATGCGACATGCCTGTAGAGCCTGCTATCTATGCAGGTACATGTGTATTCCCACATGGGAGCTGTAGCCCAGTGTTGAGTCAGTCTGCCTGTTGCTAGCACTGTGCTTTGTTACATGTCTAGCACATAACTGTACTTATCCAGTGAGATGACATGTCCAGATACTTGCCAGATGTACTTCTGCTGGGCCACCATGACAGTCATGTATGTCAGACAAAGCAGTGGGATGCTGTTCAGATGTATGTCACTAACTAGTGGGTAGTATGTGGCCATGGCACCTCTGTACCAGTGGTTATTATGTGTCAGGACAGACAGGGGTGTATGAATGTATAATCTATGGGGGCAAATGTATACCAGTATTTACATGTGATACCCATCTACATGGCTGTTAACATCTACATTGACAGGCCTGGTCCACATGTCTTGCATGAAGGGGTTCTGTGTATACCCCTGGACTGAGCAGTGTGTGTTAGACTGTCCACATATATTGGACATATCGCAGCTGTAGTCCACAGGGGCGTTACTGTGCCAGCAGTGGTACTGTACTATGATGAACTTAGGATGTCTGTCAGTAGCCAATGGTGCACATGTCCACAGCAGATGTGGTCTCCAACACACACCATGTCTGTGAAGACACTCCTTATTACAGTAGCAATAGTCTACAAATATACCTGCAATACATACATGACATCCCCTTGCACTGAGAGGTTGGGACTATTGGGGCTGAGGTAGGGCTCCACCCCATGTGCAGGACTTATGGCAGACATATATGTACATATCATTATACATATATCCATATAGATATGTACACATTTACATTACGTGCTTACTGTATGACAACAGTTGTACACATATGTGCCTGTGTTCCAGACTCTGTCCTTCACCTACATCCCTGGCTTAGCACAGGTGACATGCTGTCAGAGTTTGTTATGTAGTGGGCTGTGTGTATGTCATGCTGTCCTTCCTGCCATCCCTCCACTGCTGTCATGTCCCCCACACATACTGGGGGGTTGGGGCCATATATGTGTGGGCTTCACCTACACAATACATGTGTGCCCTAATGCACTGCAGAGGGCAGTGTACGTAACCGTGGTATATGGCCCAGTAGTAGTGAGTGTAGGGGGGTGCACCATGACTAACCTAGGCTGTAGCAACATGTGTGGGTATCTGGGGTAAGCTGCCTTAAGGTATCTGGATGTACATTACCATACAGTCCACCATGGGTAAATCAAGGTCTACTGCTGCCTACCATATGGACTGTTCTGTTTGTCTGTATGATTGTGATGATGTCAGTTATGCCTTGTTATGTAACAGATACATCCCATTGTGTCAACTGGGGTCTGTACCCCCTAGGGATTGTGTACAGAGTGTAGATAGAGGCTGCTGACCTATACATTTGCATTACGTACTGTTGATTGTCTGGTATGCTGTGGGCCAGTCTGTCATTACTATTGTACTACTAGAAGGCCTCGGCCTGGACAGCAACATGTGTCAACCTTACCAGACTACTGTCTCAGTATAACTGTTTCACAGTTGCATTACACTGTTCATATGGATGTCAGTGTCTAAACGGCTAACTGACATGGCATATACAACTGTCATAGTACACAAATATAGCTGTCACAATCATTTATGGGCACTTGTGTGTGGTGTTATACCCTTTGATATCTCTGTGGGTATGTGTTGCAGGCTATGAATGTCATTCGTATAGGTGGCTCATACAGTCTCCAGTTGTTAAGGTGGTGACTGTAGGAATACTGGCTGCTAAAGTTGTGTGCACATACTACATATGTACAGTACTGTACATATCTCTGTGTGTGTATGTGTACTTACATATACATGTATATATATATGTATATAAATATATATATATATATATATATATATATATATATATATATATATATATATATATATATATATATATATATATATATATATATTTGTTTGTGTCTTCGGCTTTTCGGTTAGGTCGCCACAGCGAAACTCCGTCCGCTAATGATTGGCAGTAGATTTTACGCACTGGCTTGCCAGGCCTAATGCACAACCTTCAACAAAGGGATGCCCATTCATGCATGTCACCACACAGAAGACGCCTAACTGAGAATCGACGGGCAACGCCTAACTGTGAGGCGACAATGCTACCAAGAGCACCACCACCGCAGTATATATATATATATATATATATATATATATATATATATATATATATATATATATATATATATATATATATATATATATATATATATATATATATATATATATATATATATATATATATATATATATATATATATATATATATATATATGTATATGTATATATGCTTGTATCTGCATATATCTGTCTGCGTATATGTATCCTAGAGATGGCCATGTTGTGTGCGGTCCTGGTTGTGGGATCTGCAACACTTGTTACTGTATTACAGGGGGGACATGCTTGGCTGAGGGGAGTATACCTATTTGTACCAGACATATATTGTGTGGGGCCTCTCAATGCCATTAACGTTGCATGAGGACATATATGATTTTGTTATATCCTCATTGTTATCACCAGATGTCTGTCCATATACACCTATATATGTACATGTATATATCTGCTGACATATACATGACCTGCTGTATATATTTATACATGTAGATGTCGACATATATATATCCATAGATGTAGGCATTTTCATGTGTATATGTTCATATATATTTATATATATCTATATATATATATATATATATATATATCTATCTATATATATATGTAAACATATATCTGCATATATCAATATGTTGTACCTCTTTAGACATTAATGTATTTACTCACACACATACATCTATATGCTGCAATATATTCCCTGTACTGTTGAATGACTGGGCTGGATGATATGTTTGTGGATACATCAGGGTTATGTACATCTGCCATGGTTTAGTGGGAAATCACTTTGTGTATGGTGTGCAGTATCCTGGGTACAAGCCTTGTGGAGGTGGTTTATTTTGTTGCTGGCCAGAACACTCCAGCTTACCCCCCACACTAACCTCTTTAAAATAAATGGAAATAAGGGTTGTTAAGAAAGGGGTGAAAAAGGGGCACAAAGAGGGTAAGACAGTAGGGGACATAGATAGGCATATGCAGGAAGGGTGTAGGAAAGGTCCATAGCTGCCCATTTCTGCTACAGCAACAGCTGTGCATAAACACTGCAGTTGGATGTAGATGTGGACCCTCAAATCCCTGGGAGAAGGGTGAGGACAACATAAATGCATTGTGATGCCAGTTAGACCGGAGTATATGTATCCAGTGGACACATGTGCTGAATGGACAGCCATGTATAGGGTGAGATTGTTTTGTGGGAACATATTGCCCTTCCATTATCTTTTCAGGTGGGAGTGGGATGTTGGGGAGGGGCTGTGGATATATTTGGGGAGGGAGGATGGGAAGGTTACCAGACATGACACACAAGCCGCATACAGGGGCAGTATATGACACATGTGGGTGGTGAACACCTTGATGGGGAAGTGTGCTGGGATATCGGAAGCCTACAAGTCCCCTAGTGGTAACAGTGGGACTGAGGTTACCAATATGGGCAGTCACCATGGTGTCACCACAGCCCCATACTCTTGTGAAATATGACTGCAGACCATCCTACTGCTGACACATGTACACCTGCAACACAAATGGATAACATCATGGAGATAACAATCACTGTTACTCACAGCTGAAATGCATCATAGCTTCATGGCTACACTACCTGACACGTATGCATTACACATTACCCCTGACAACATCTCACACTGCAGTACATTACAGCACTCTATAACAGTCACCGTGTGCATTAGAACCATGTTAGCCTGTCCCTGCATCGATGTTATGGATGACAGGGAAGTGGCACAGGTATCATCATATGCACAGGGTGTGTTGCTGGTTTGCCAGAGGTTAAGGGTGGTTCATACATGTGTCACCGTGAGTGTGGGTGAGGGGTTTTGTTCAATGATTGGGGAATGGTCATGTGGTGTGTGTAGGTATGGGGTCACCCTAGGTGTGGTTGCATAGTGTGTTGGTATGCATGCACACAGTCCTGCCATGTGGCCGCCCTATACAGGTGTTGTTGGACAGCTGCAGACCATACCTGGCAGGGTGTGCAGTTCAGTGCCTCCGGGCACGGACATGCTGACTGTGCCTGCCCTGGGGTTCCATGGGCATGTGCAGGTACAGACCTTGAGGTGCTACTCTCCCCTGATGATGACAGGTGTCCGCTGGAACCATGTCCTGCCTGGGACTGGCCAGGGCCACGTGCATGAGGCCTGCTGTGGTGTGGTGTGGACAGCACCCCCAGTGGTGTGCTGGGGCTGGTACTGCCATTACTAGAGCAGCTTGGTGGCATGGCACATCCAAGTTGACCACCAGCTGCTGGTGTTTCTGGCCTATGTTCACACAGATGTCGCATCACTCCCACCACATGTTCAACCAAGGACATTCCACGGTAGAGGAGGCCCACCATCTCACCCCACCATCTATACATGACCTCGGTATGCTCATGGAGGGCAGCAGCAATGTCATGGAGGTTTCCACTTACAGATGAGAAAGCAGCCTTCTGCAGCCTCAGGCCATGTCTGGTGTGCATGTCCATATGTGCCTGTGCCTCCATTAAAGCCTGAAACATGCTCCTGGTGGTACCAGTTGTGGCACCTCTGCCAGGAGCATGGTGACCAGTGGCCCTCCCATGAGTACCATGGTACATCTGCCGATGTGGTGGCTGGCCAGATATTCAGCTATGCTGACTGTGACCCGACAAAGTTGGCATAGACACTACACCTTCCTAGTCACTGGCACCAACCGCCAACTGTCCCTCTGCTATGGCCACGTGTGATGGGGTTTGTAGGGGCACTGCAACTGTGTGCGGGCTTGGGGTGGCTAGGAGGGTGATGACACATGTAGATGCAGTGTAGGCCTCTGACAACCCCACCTGTGCCTCACCAGTACCATCATCATCGGTGTCTGTACAGACACCTACCTCAGTTTGCATGCAGGAGGGAACATGACCCACCTCGCCACCTGTGGGTGAAACAAACACACGAGTTAAGACCTGTACAGCATTGCATAACAGTACGCACACACACACACACACACACACACACACACACACACACACACACACACACACACACACACACACACACACACACACACACACACACACACACACACACACACACACACACACACACACACACACACACACACACACAGTCACACACAGACATGCACAGACACACACACTTGTACACCCACAAACACTGACAGTCCACCTTACCTCCCCATTTACCCTGGGTATACAGACAGTCCCACATTCAGTTACAGATGTTCCCCATCCTGCATGGCACTTGCTAACATACACTCATTCATACTACCCATTAACTTATCAGACCTCTCCATGCCTACACGTGTGATCACAACACATGACCTGTTACTCCATCACCTCCATGACTTTGGTGGAGTAGGTAGTACATGGCCTCACTGCTGTCATCCAGTAATACCCTGTGTATGCCCAGTCATGGTGTACATGGCCCCTAAATGGTTGGGGCTGCTACATTCACTACATATGTCATACACCAGAACCCCATACTACAGTCTTGATCAGTCCATGCCCCATCTGCTGCACAATCAACCCATCATGAGGACAACAGTAATACCTGGATACACTCACTGATGTGGTCTAGTAATTCCCCATTGCATTAGTAGTGCTGCATACGTGGGTAGCCAGTTATCCATCTGCTGCTGGCATTATGATGTGTATACCTGGTATGTACTTTCCCTCCCAATGCATGTTCTGTGCTACAGACCTTGTTATGCTATCAGCTGTCCTGTGTTCACATATCGGACAGGTTGTCCTGGTGTCTCGTGTGTCACTACATCTACAGCACAATCCCAAGGAGAAGTACTGCCATGTGATCAATCCCACTATCGCCTGTGCATACATGGACACCCGCACAAACAGACACACATGTACACACACATCAGACATGCATCGACCACACTCCACCAAATTGCACTTACACACACATTCAGCACCCCCCCCCCACACACACACCTATGTGTGGAGTTGCACACCTTTTGTACACACAGTCCTCCCATTACCCTTTTGTCAGCATGCATTACATCTGGTGCTCAACAGCATGCAGTGCAACCAAAGTGGCCTCATCACAGCGGCAGTATATATGTGTGTGATGCATGGCCTGTGTTGGTAGATGATGGCCCTTCCCCTTGTCAACACTGCACCGATGTACGAAGTGTTACTGTCAACCTGTTCTGCACCCTGCCTTGTACAGTGCACCATATCACACAGGTGTACAAACCATTGCTGCTTATGTAGTACTATGTCTGTTATGTCAGCTCCAATGCTCACCAACCCTGTGTGTTATAGAACGCCATACCTGCGATGATATGTGAATGGATATATTTTGTGAATGCCTGATGTCTTTACAGATCACAACATCAGCAATGCATGTACGACCAGTACAGGACTATTACACTGACACCCACCAGACCTTACCATGGCTGTGTTGGGTACACTACACCTGTCCCAGACCTCTACATGGTTGCAAGGACTTCTCATGTGCACATCCCTTGGAGTGCACACACTGCTGTCACTATTGCTGTGGGGTCAGGGTTACATCTGCCACAGTTACATAACCTGATTGTGCCCAGTTACAGCCACGAGGGTGGGGTTTCACACATGTCCCTACTATAGGCCATGTGTCCTGCCATACTCCCCATCCCTGTGGACACATTGCACAATAACAGGATGTTAGGTATCTTGCATGTGTCTCTTGTACCCTTACCATACCCCGATATGGTCACTACTGTGACACAGTGCATTTCACAACAACAAAACATGAAAGTGTACAGCATGCAGTATGGATAGGTGTGTTAGATGTGTGCATGGAATATCCCATAGCCATGACATGCACAGTGTCTTGTCATGCATGAACATGAACCAATCTCACCTGCTATAAGCTGCTGCTGTGGATGTATCCTGGGGGGACCTACATAAGAGTGTGAGAATGTTGTCAGTGGCCACAGCTGTGGCATTTGTAAAGGGTGAGTGCAGCATTACGTTACATCTATAGTAGAGGTCCACAATACTACAGCTTATACATGTCTGTTTATTACTACTACACAGCAACAGACTATGTATATGGCATCTCAGATTTGCATGATGTAACTGTACAGATACAGATGCATACACACGAGTGGTGTACTGATGTGCCCCAGGGCCTTACCTACATGCTCCTCAGGCAGTGTGTCGGTGGTACCCACCTCCAGAATGCGCCCTGCCAGTTGTTGGTGCTGCAGGTGGGCAGATGCCAATAAGGCTCCTGAGTAGCTCCTCCACACAAGTGAGGGGTGGATGGATGGTTTGCCCCCCCCTGTTGTGAGGTGGTCTCCCTGTACAGCAGCAGCACGCTGACGTATATGGCGAAGCAGGTCGCTGCAATGATGCTGGACATGGTCATAGCTGCGGTTATGCAGTCCAACATCATTGACCCTGAGGACTAGTTCATTCCACAGGGCGGTCCTCTCCTGCTGGTCTTGAGCTGTCCATCTGAACAGCTGGTCATAGTGCTGCACCAAATTTGATACTATCACCTCAGTCTCTGCAGCACTGTAGGCCAGATGACAGATATGGGGCATCCTCCCTGGGAGACATAAGGATGAAAACAGGTCAGTGCAACCATACAGCAGGGTTACCATAGTTCTTAATACACATCTGCATCTCCCCCCATCATATCAGCTACAACAAACCGTTCATAGAATGTAATTGGTATATATCAGCTGTTTACCTACAATTGGGACATATGTTGTATTGTACCAAGCTTTGTGCTATGTGTTTCTGCCATGCTCTGTGCTATGTGTTTGTCGCCATGCTCCCTGTGGGAACACTAATGCTGCTGGCCTGTTACAGACTATTTCACTTGCATGCCATTGTCAGTGCCACTATATATATATATATATATATATATATACATATGTATATATATATATATATATATATATATATATATATATATATATATATATATATATATATATATATATATATATATTATATATATATTATATATACATATACGTATATGTGTACATATATCTTGTGGGTGTTTATATACCTACATCTATATGACTGTCTGTAGATCTGTAGACATACTTGTCTAATTATATATCACACAGGTAATTATCTCTATGTGGGGTGCATACATTCATCTGGTCCACATTCTGTAACTGTCTTTCATTCACAGCTGCACTGTTCTGCCTTACTGCAACACAGCCAGGTGTCACATATGAACACAGACTAACATTAGGGTGGTATATGTGGTGAGAGATTGCTGGTAAGCCTATTATAAACCTATAGCATTTGTGCATGCTGCATTAGACATTAACATGACTATCCTGCATGTGGTGTGCTCTGACACCCATGTGTCTATCATGACGGCAATACTTCCATCACCAGCTGTTGCCCACACTAACATACCAAACATACATATTATGGCTTAATTCTTTGTCATTCCTTGCTGATCTGAAACAGTTGGCGGGTCTGCCCCACTGCCTACAGGGACAGACAGTATTGTCCAGAGCAGTTGTTCAGCAGAACTTCATTACAGGGACAACTACAGATGGTTCATATCAACATTCCACATCATATTTCCTATTATTCTATACCACATACTACTTTCAATTACATACATATATGTTTTACTTACCTGTCATTTTTTTCCTGACAGCTGTGACTGCCTGTTGTTTATAGTTTACGTTTTATTTTCGCTGTGTGTGTGTGTTTCTCTGTCTCTGTCTCTCTCTCTCTCTCCACTAGAGTGATTGAGCTGGTTTGAATGGATTGCAGCATGGCTTTTGTAAGTGATGCACATGATCAGGTGATGGACTCTGCACCAGTCAGCGTGCAACAGTTGCTAACTGCATGCAGCTTGCTGTGTAGTACTTCAGATAACCATTGTCATGGCAACCCGGTACTATAAAATACTGGCTCATGTGGGCGTGGTCCCTTAACCTTTCCAGTATGG
>NC_056729.1:1554846181-1554858681 GCF_019279795.1 Protopterus annectens | reverse complement strand
CAGATGTCGGAGGTATACAGTGATATGTAACCATACCTATCCATAGTATACACAAGCTAGTCAATTCTTAACTACTTACTGGAATGGGTAGTTACTCAGTACTGGGGCTTTAGCCGTCTGCCGAGACTGCTGGATCCACTGTTCCAGTGCATCCTCCCACCACTGTTTCAGGTCAGCATGGTGATACCTGACCTGCTCAGCATCCTGGGGGATACCTGTGGCACTGGTGAGGTTGTGGGCAAGACTGTCCCAGGCCTCCATTTTATACTGCGAGCCCTGGTACTAGCCCTGCAGTGGTCTCTCCTCATAGTGTTGTACCAGGAGCCATACCATGAGTTAAGACTCCTGCATGCACCAGCGCCGTGCTCTAACACAAGTGCCTTCACCCACACCAACCTTCTGCCTGCAGTAGAAAGCTACTATCACTTATGGAACGTATTCTCACCTGTGTGATTTATATACAGCCATTTACCCACACTTTCCTGTGATTGACCAGGTTTGAAGAGGCTAAGCTAGGGGCACACCTGCTTACCTAAGGTTGGCAGTGCTTATAGGGGTAGGCAGATTGGATTGGCTCCCCTACACATTGCTTACTCTACTAAGTTGAGCTGTGCTGCGGTTAGCTTTGCTTAATAGTTAATATGCACTATATTTGCCTTCTGGCAGTAATATATTCTTCATTACAGGTTTTATGTGTCTGGTATCCGTGATTCATGTGTACATACACTGTATAGGGACCTGGGGATTTCTACACTTTATTACAATAACACCTCACATCTATGCTTACTGCAGTAGTCCAGTTCACATATTTATGTTATGTAGCAAGGTAGACCACCTCACACTGTACATAGATTCAGTTCACATCTTTGTTTTGATTTACCTGTGGTGAGGATTAGTTTGCTGATACCTCATTCATCTGTATTGCTATGATGGTTTAGTGGGTGACTGCTGTGACTATAGTGTACAGAGTCCTTGGCTTGAGCTTGCAGAGGCAGTTTATTTTGTTGCTGGGCAGGGCACGTGGGTTTGCGTGGGTTTGTGTGACGGTAAGCACTGCTAACCTCCGGTTACAGTTTCTTGAACCTGTTTGCTTCTACTTTGCTTAATCTGAGTAGCACCCCCCCCACACAGGCGTACTCCCACTGGCTGGTGCATACCCCAGCTCTACTTCATATACATGTAGGTTTTATACATGCTTAAGTCAGGTGCACATGTCAGGTATGACTGTTCACGAAGGTCAGTGTAAGGTTAAGTGGAATTCTGGTTTAGCATTTCTGGTTAGGCTACACTCAGGTATTCAGGGTAGGTTTACATATGTCATACCTGTGTTGTAGAGTAGATGTGAATAGTGGAGGTGTAGGCGGGTAGGTGGAGGGGGGGGTCATTTTAACTGTATAGTAGGCCATTCGACTGATTGGTGGGGGAGCGGTAGTGCAGGTTCGCAGGGTGTTGGGATATGTATGCAAGGCAGGACAGGAGGTGTCAGTGTCAGTAGTTGGTGTAGGAGTCTGGAGTGTTGGGTGGTGACGGACTTTGCCAGGTGGTGATCCAAGTATCCTTGGGTTTTCCCTTCATGTGTTTTTACATGTGTAGTCTGGGACAGCTGCAGTAATACACCTGGGTTGGGGGTTCCAGATTCTGCCAATATAGTTGTGTGGAGGGTGTCATCTACTTGTGACTGTGGACATTACTACGAATGCAACAGGGGTCAATAGGTATGTGGTGTTACTGGACCACACAGAAGGGCTTATAGTAGGGGACATGTCCAAGGATTGGCAGGATGGCTGATGGAAAGGTCCACAGCTGGGCATTTCTCCTACAGCAACAGCTGTGTATATACCCTGCGTTTGGGGGTAGGTCTGGACAATCACACCCCTGGATGAGGGTGAGGACAGCAACGTAGCTCTCACCCGATCGGAGGATACCTCAACATTATCAGGGACAACTCCTTACATAATCAGGGACAATCAGGGACATTTTCTATATATTTGTAGTATTAACCTGAAACATTTGCAGGATAAGGGAATGTGGATTTATATAGGATTTCTGACGTGAAACGTCTATAACTCTGTATTACTATCATTATTTATTAAGGGCAATTTACCACCTTTTCTTCAACACTCACCAGTTTTCAGGGAGATTGAGAGGGACAGACCTAATATCAGAGTGTATAGCAGGGACAGTTGTGAGGTCTGGACAGCAATACTACCTTGTGATGTCAATTAGTCCAGGTTACATGCCTACAGTGGGGTGTTGCGACCAAGTATTCATTGGTGTAATTTAGTGGGTTTGCAACAACACATCTGGTTATACCATCCTTTGCCATGTAAACTTGACTTTGCTGCAGTGGGACTCTTACCAGGCATGGCTGCCCATTGGCCGGTGCCTCTGCCCAATGAACACTATTGCTTACATCTCTGGGGCTGTCCATATGAACCCACTCCAGCAAACACCTGTATGCCTAGACCCATAATTAGCTACCCATAGTTCCTCCACTTGCACCTCTTCTACAGCAGTCGTATTCTGGGTGCTGGTCAGGTCTAAACATACCAATACACACTGCCCACACTCCACTTCACAGGACCCATCTCATACGTTGTCTTGACCCATGGGTCATCAGGCTTTCCCACCCTTGTATTCTGTGTATGTGCACACCCCGCCTGGATAGGTCATCGCACGGACTTCCTCCCATAATATGACAATTTTTGGGGTGTCCCACAAGGGATGCTCCTGCCTCTGTTCCAAGATTAGATTTCACGGGTCAACTGTGTCCCCCCCGGCTGCATCCTGCCTGTGGTCCGAGGAGCAGTGGACTGTTTACATTGTTTGTGGGTTTGTTTGTATGTTTCCTCTGTCTGGCTGTGGGGGGGAGGTCATGCTACGTGTTACATGTTTCTTGCTTGGGCCCCTCACCTCCATTGGCATAGCTTGTGAACATATGCCATTCTTAGGTGCTGTATCTTATCATAGTTATATATCTGTGTATATCTATGCGCACACACACACACACACACACACACACACACACACATATATATATATATATATATATATATATATATATATATATATATATATATATATGTATATGTCTGCATATTCACACACACACACACACACATATATATATATATATATATATATATATATATATATATATATATATATATATATATGTATATATATATATATATGTATATACATATTGATTTATATATATATATATATATATATATCTAACAACATGTGGATGTATGGCTGTCTGCATATGCATATCTGTATTTGTGGGTATTTATTTATATGTGTATCTATGCATGTATACATTTGTACTGCAGAGAGGGGAGGTATATATCTATATAGTTATGGGTATTCATATGGACACATACAGCTGACTTTTGGGATGACAGTATAAAGGTCGTTAATGAAGATGGAGAACAGCAAGGGCCCTAGTATAGAGCCTTGTGGTACTCTGAGGGTGTTAGGTAGAAGGTTAGAGAGTTTGTTCTGCCAGAGGACAGCCTGCTGTCGACCATTCAGGTAGGATTGAAACCATTGGAGGGCTCCAGTATCTAGACAGAATGTCTGCAGGGTGTGGATTAAAAGTTGGTGATCAACCATATCGAATGCCTTGGAAAGATCCAAAAAGAGGGCTGAGGATATATAATTATTGTTGCGATTATGGTTTATGGTGTTAGTAAAGGCTAGGAGGGCTGAAGTAGTGCTGTGATGAGGACTGAAGCCATGCTGAGTGTCTGCCATAAGGCGATTTTGGATTAGGTGGTGCATGAATTGTCTATGAAAAAACTAAAATGCTGTTATTTTCACCAACACGTAGGTCTACCGCTTTCACCTTTACCATAAAATCAAATGACTGGTATTGCTGGGTACTGTGTTTCGTGTGCATACTGGCCAACCTTGTGTGCCATGTATGCTTTGCGATAGATGCGTTAATGTACACAGACCCACTCGTGACACCAGCCGTTTGATATAGTGTGCTTGAGGCACTTTCAAGCGGTTGTGAGCGGGTTTGCACAGAGGTTAGCACTGCTTACTTCTGGTCACAGTGTGTTACACACAGGTAGCGTCTCCTTTGCTTGATCTGTGTCGGCGATGCTTCACCCTGCCCATACGCAATTGCACTCGCTTACTATTACTTACATTTGCTTACTTCTACTTATCTGTCCTTACGCCTGCTTATTGCTGACTTATTCATTCTGGTACTGACTGTTCACATGTGCATTTCATACAGTACTCCAGTTCACACTTAATTGTTATTTGGTAGGTTCTACAGCAATAAAATGTACATAACTGTTCGTATACAGATTACACTTGGACAATGGTATGGGGTGCAGTGGGACTCTAGCCAGGAATGCCTCCTCCTTAGGTGGATGCTCTGACCACTACTCTATTGCTGTGCTGCTTCAGTTGCTGTTCCTTCCTTGTTATCCTTTTCAGCCTTTCATGCTGCTTTACGCGTAGCTATTCGAAGGGCAAACCCATTCACCTACGGTTAGCTATACTCAGAGTTTTAAAAACATTACTACAAGGGTTTCTTCATGTTTTATTTCAGTGTACTGTTGCTGTTGAACACATGGGGACTATTGGTGGGGATATGCCGACACTTATGTGTGGTGTCACTCTTTTATGTACACATTTTTCTGTTCTACTTTGCAGGGGCGTGTTTATTCTGAGAGCTCTGCTCTCAGCCATGCCCCTTCCCCTCGTCCATGCTCTGTGTAGCATTAGGTGTTTAGGCCGCGCACCTTCCTTAATATGCATGGTGCGCTGCTGTCCTCCTCTTAAACTGGTGCTTCCATGTAGGAATATAGTAGTCCTGCATGGAGGATTAGTGAATCTGGGGGATAACCATTAATCTTATTATGCTTTAGCAGGCATTTAAAGTTATGTTAAGAAAGGTTTTCAAAGGAAGTGTATATAGTTATATTTCCAAAGTGATGTACAGCATGACAGTACAGCGTATATGACTTTCAGATGTTTACAGTATTCTGAATGCTTAGTTTATTTTAATGTTATATTTGTTAAATATACTTCAAACATCAAACTGTTTAAGCTTTGTATTCTTATTAATGGATAAAACTAATTAAGGATTTCTAACCTGTTTCCATGAGTAAAATATGTTCATGCTTCTGTAAACTATGAGTAAGCCCATAGCCAATCAAATCCTTTCCTTCTCATTGCTATAACAGCATTAAACAACTCAACACCTAAAGGAAACTGATAGCTGAATGTATAGCTCGTGCAATCTGCAGCCTTTGAAATCTTCATTTTAAATTCACGAGCTCTCATTTCCCCTCTCAAACACTTCACTGTGACTAAACAGCCCATTATACAGTTTTCCCGCTTTCCCTTTTCTTCTCCTTCACGGTGAGCTTTAAACATTCATTACTAAAGAACCATTGTGCTAGGCTCCGCATACACCAGGGAACAAGTCAACAACCCTTCCCCAATCCAAGACACAAACAGATCTGTAATTCAAGCAAACAAGCTATGACATAAAGTATAACATTAATGTATCATTATTTCCATTTGCTTATTACAACTTATGTCTCTTCTTAAGAACGCTGAAATTCTGTCAGCCAACTACAGCACACTCAGCCAAAGCAGTCGGCATCCCTCGTCACATTATAGTTCAATGTAAATTACAGGTTTGTTGCATTCTGCACTCACCTAAACATCATCTCCTGCAGCCTAATACAATTATACCTTGCAAAAAACATTTCAACATCATCACTGCGACATATAAAGGTAATTTATTCAGATGTGGTCGCACAACTCCTGACGGTAACCAAAGCAAGCATCAGGGCTACAATCTAAACAAAGCTTCGCCGTGTAATGACTGGGACTCAAAACAAGCCCCCTTTCAAACAACTTTATTCACGCCGGCTGCGAATAAATCCACCCCACATCACTTCATTATTAACTATCACTCCCCAGTTGCATTCCTTAAGTTAAAACAAAATCAGACGCAGTTACCAGAGACTTGTCAGAAACACTTTCTAAAAAAATCATTGGAATGCCAGTATACAGATCCATCGCATTCAAAGGGATATTTCAGTTAGCGACTAGGGTTCATCCAAAGGAAATATCAATAAGCAAATAAATAAAAAATAGTTAATTAAATAAATAAGCATGGGACCAATAAAGTGAGCACTACAGGGCTACAAAACAGAATTTTTAACTTTGATGTTACTGAATTTTATGAGTAACTGTCAAGCACTCAGTCCTTAACATACACTTAGAAGCAGGAAAGAGAAAACAAAAAAAACAAAAAAAAAAACAAAGAAACACAAAAGAGACACGAGGCAAAGGGGAAAGGAAAGGAAATGTCAGAGAGAAATGATTTGTAACTAATGTAAATCTAAATTAGTAAATCATGCATGAAGAGATATAGGAAACATACATATGTAGGTACTTTAGATTCAGTTTTCTGCTTCTTCTTTTTAACATCAGTTCAGTCATTTTTATCAGTGGTTCTCTTTAAGGATGGGGATGCCATTCCATATCTTCTGAGATAGTTATGATGTTATTGTTTTTGCAGAGCTTCTTCCAGAGTGTTGAAGGTTCTCATCTCACTTAGGTGCAGTATCTTTATTTTTGCAGGGAAGGCTATTTGAGCTTTAATATTATTCTGTTTTAGAGTTTTTATTAGTGGTCGTACCTTTTTTCTCTGTTCCAGCACTTTAGTGGAGTAGTCATTATCAAATCTTATTAGATTCTGATTGTATTTAATAGGACTTTTTCTCCATGCTGTTTTTAACACCAGTTCTTTGTCCATGAAAGATAAAAAGTTTATTATAATTGATCTTGGTGGCATAGAAGATGATGGAGAGGTTGATGCTGAAGTTTTATTTCTCAAAGCATGATGTGCCTTTTCTATACCAAAAGAAAAGCCTTCTTTAAGATTTAGAATCTCTGGAATCCATGAATTTAAGAAGGATATAATGTTCCTTCCTTCTGTTTTCTCAGGCAAGCCGAAAATCCTGATATTTGACCTTCTTTCCCTATTTCTAGGTCATCTACTTTATTGGAGAGCCAGGTATTTTGCTTCAGGAGAAACTCTGTTTGTGTTTCCTCTTCCTTAAGCCTTCCATCAATGTCAGACAAAGAAGTTTCAATGGTTGTTATCTTTGACTGATGTTGCTGAAGTATTTCTTTGAAGGCCTCGGTTTGTTTCTGAGAGTTCTCTTTTAGATTCTGTAGATTAACCTTAAAATCATCCATTTTCATTGATAATTCTTGTAATGTGGTAGTCACCAGTTGTAGTTCCTTTTTTAGTGTCAGATCAGAATGAGAGTTCTTCAGGATACTCATCTCTCCAATTGCTGTGTATAGACTTCTGAATAATTTGACAGGAAATTTCTTGTAAAAATCCACCAAAACTTGAATTTAGTTGCTGCAGACTATTAACTACATATATGTATTATTTTTGTTAGAAATAAATAATATAATTTCCTGGTTTTAATACTAATTTTATGGAGCTCCAAAAAATGCTGCCTTCAGTTGGCCATTCATGCTCCGCCCCCAACATCTTTTGTTTCCATGGTTCCATTGGCTAACCGATTATAATATTTTATTTTTTTAGCAGACATTATCTTACTTTTGAATATAAAGCAGGACTTGCCAATGCATGTATCTTGTTTGTTCTCCTCTGTTGTGCATTTCTGTGCAGTAGTCTTGATTTGTGCCTTCCCCCTACTTAATATAATCAGCTCTGAGTCTTCGGCAAAATTTCCCTTGCAGCAACGTCAGTTGAAAATATTACTTTTCACTCATGGTAACAGTCACCACAGTGGCCATCCTTTTCATTGCAAACTTTTTTACTAGCCCTTTCTTCATCTATCTTAGCTAAGCTGGAAATTGCACATGACCATGTATCTAAGTGGGATCTATGACAAACCATCAAACAGATTGTCGAAAGTCATATGATTGAACATTTAGTCCATCAAAAAAAAAAATCCAAATGAAAACACCTACATAGAACACAAAAATACTTTTTCAGGGGAGTAAGCCCCCCCTGCACCCCATGTGTGCCCCCATACCCACTACTAATTACTTATACTAACTCTGAGACTGCACTACAGTGGGGAAATGGCATATTTCCTGATCCCAATTGTAACATAATCTCAGTCAGAATGGGTCAATGGATTGAATTTTTGATCATATGGTTTCAGTCATATGACTTTTGACAGTCTGTCCATTCGATTGTTTGATAGGATAAGTGTATCCTAAATGCCTCCTGAAGACAGCAACACTGTCATCACACAAAACTGAATAGACTGAATTTGCAAGTAAACTCACATATTGACACTTAAAATTTGCTTTCAAGTTAATCTTCACCTTTCTCTATCCCTTTGACTCACTGTTCCTTAGGTGTTATGACTTTGCCAGGCATTTGAAATCATCTACCTATAACCCATTCTCCAAGTCTAGGCTTGAGGATGAAATATCTGTACCCTACATAACAAACATGGCCTGTTTAGTGGCATCCAAAGTAATTCAAACAGAGAATCATTTGCTGCCTTTTTCGGATCCCGGCTCACCTTTAATTGGAAATGCAGTTGTGGCATAACTTAATTATAATACTCTTCTCCTGTCTTCAATCCATGAAAATCTGGCTTTGTGAAGATTTCTACTGTGAATTAAACATCACTCTTCTCTGCTTACACCTGTTTTATCTCAGCAACTTCTGTTAGCAACTGCTTTTTACACCCTGCATTTCACTTAATACTAATCTTCCTTATCCGTTTCCCTTCATTTCATTTGAGTCTCACAATTATGTTGCCTAATTATTCTGTGTTTGTTCTGCTAAACTACTGTGTTGATTTTCTTCTATTCATAACTTGTCTTCTCACTTGATCATGTTTTGTGATCACGATACCTTCCTTTTCAACTCAAAGATCCTTGTAATGAGTTTTACCCCATCTGCCTCGTGTACATTTTGCTACATGGAATTTACCCTAAAGTTCCATGTATGCACATTACCTTCTTGACACCCTTACCTGCTACCTTCTGTTTATACACAGTCTCATTGTGAGTTTCACTCCCTGTCTCCCATTTATATATGCTGCCTTTCTGTAATCTTTACCTCTGTCTCCCACTTGTACATGCTGCATGCTATGATCTTTACCCCATCTTTCATTTATACCTGCAGCCTTTTCTGACCTTTGACCCTGTCCTTTAATTGAACTTGTTGCCTGCTTGGGAATTTGCTTACAATCTCTAACTTGTACACATGGACTTGTTGTGATCTCCACCCTCTTTTCCCACATGGACGGTACAGTGGTGCAGTGGCAGCGATGTCACCTCACAGCAAGAGGTTCCCTGGTTCAATTCTCAGCTGGAGTGCCTTCTGTGTGGAGTCTGCATGTCCTCCCTGCATTTGTGTGGGTTTTCTCCAGGTGCTCCAGTTTCTTCCCATGTTACAAAGACATACATCTGAAGCATTTCTCCCCAGGCCTCCACTGAAAATTGACTTTGTTCCAAGTTGGACTTTCCCGGTAAACAAATGTTAAATAAACATGTACATATTGACTTGTTGGGACTTTTACCCTCTTACTTACACATGTTCCCTTCTTGATTCTTTTACCCCCTTGTCCAACATTTATGTGTGTTATTTTGTTTGACCTTTACCCCAGTTTCTCACTTCTGTATGTTACCTTTCAGTTATATATGTTGTCTCATTGTGACTTTAATTTCTGTCTCAATCTTGCAAATGTTGCCTTGTTGGAACTTCTACCTCCATGTGCCACTAATACAGCTTGCCTTTGTGGGACCTTTGCCCCATCTTTTACTTGTATAGGTTGCCCTGTTGGGACCTTTATCCCCTACCTCACATTTATAGACATTGCCTTGTGGTATTTACCCCTATCTTTTGTTTGTAAATGGTGTCTTGTTGTGACTTTATCCCACCTGCCATTTATGCATGTTGTCTTGTGAATTTCATCTCCAAATACTACGTTACCTTGTTGTGACTTTTACCCCTAGTTCCTGTTTATATATGTTGTGACCTTTACTCCTGTACTCCATTTGTACATATTGCCTTGTTGGGAGTTTACCTCTGTCTCCCACTTGTACGTGTTGCCTTGTGGTGGCCTTTGTCCTTAGCTCCTATTTATGCATGTTGCCTTGTTATGACCATTATCCCCTGCCTGCCACTGCTACATGTTGCCTCTTTGTGAGTTTGTCTTTGTCTCCTAGTTGCACTTGCTGCTATTGGGAGTGTTTATTCTTATCTCCCACTTGTACTTATTCACTTTGAGGTCTCTACCCCACATCTCCCACTTGTACATGTTGCTGAGACTTTTATTTTGCAGTTATTAAAACTGTGCACATTGCCTTTTGTGACTTTAACCCTATATCTTCCTTCTGCATGTTGCTTGTTATAACCTTTACCCCATATGTCACATTTATGCATGCTGCCTTATTATGACCTTTACCTCTGTTTATCTCACTTTCATATCTTGTCTTGTTATGACGTTTATCCCCTCCTATCTCCCTCTTATATGTGTTGCTTTGTTGTGACCTTTACCTCCTGCTTCTCACATGCACTGAATTTTATCCCTTTGTTCCACTTATACATATTGCCATATTGTGAGCTTTATCCCTATTTAACATTTATGCAGGCTGTCTTTATCACGATGTTTCCCATTTCCCCCATTTCCTGCTTGTACAATCTTGTCTTGTTGTGACTTTTGCCTATCTTTCCATTTGTACATATTGCCTTGTCATGGCCTTTACATCCTGCCTCACAATTGTACATGTTGCTTTTTGGGGAGTTTACACCCAGTTTCTTAACTGTAAATCCCCATTGGGACCTGTACTCCCCTAGTGTTCATCTGTATATTTAACCTATGTCCCATTCATAGATTTTGACTTGTTGTGGTGTTATTGGGACTTTATTTATCTCCCACTTACATATGCTGCCTTACTGTTACATTTATTACTCCTGTACCTCACTTATATGTGTTGTCTTGATGTGATATTTACCTCCATCTCCCACTTATACATGCTATTTTATTTGGATGTTTATTCTCTGTTTTCCACATATACCTGTAGCCTTGCAGGAATTCTTACATCTTGTCTCTCACATATGCATGTTACCTTGTTAGAACTTTTACTCCTCTGTCCTAATTATACTTGTTGCCTTGTTGTGACTTCTTCTTTTACTGTGACCTTTACTCCCATGCGCCACATACATACATATAGCCTTGATGTGATTGTTGACTCGTCTCCATTTTGTACGTTTCTTTGAGTTTACCTACATCTTTTAGTTGTTCTTGTTGTCTATTGGGATGGTTTATCTCATATCTTGCTGCCTATTGTGATGGTTTATCTCCAATCTCCCAATTTTACTTGTTTTCTACTGGGACCCTTACCCCTGTCTCCTAGTTGTACATGTTGCCTATTGGGAATATAATAGAAACATATTGATTTATTGTGACCTTTATGGTCTTTATTATGCAATGTACAGGTTGCCTTTTAGGACTTTAACCCTAAATCTTCCTTCTACGTGTTGCTTGTTGTGACCTTTACCCCATATTTCAGATTTTTACATGTTGACTTATTATGACATTTACCTTCTCTCTCAAGTTTCATATGTTGCCTTGTTAAGATATTTAGACATATCTCTCACATACATGTTGCTTTGTTGTGACCCTTACCACTTGTCTCTCACATGTACATATTGCCTTCTTGTTTACCCCTATTTTCCATTTATCCTGGCTGCATTATCATGACCTTTACCCCCTCATTTCCTACCTGAACAATCTTGCCTTGTTGTGAACGTTACCATCTATCTTTCACTTGTAATCACTGCCTTGTTGCGACCTTTACTTCTATCTCCCGTTTATACAGGGTGGCTTGTTATACATTTACCCCTATCTCACACTTACACAAGTTGCCTTGTTATGACCTTTGCCCCCATCCTCCATTTGCACAAGTTGCCTAATTGTGACTTTTACTTTCCCCTTGTTTTCTGTACTTTCTCCGTCAAGCCATACCATTTCTACTGACCTACTTTTTCCAGTTTTACCCACATGTTTCAATTCTGTGTTTCATGATTATGCTGAATACTTGATTATCTTTTATTATCCCATTTTTTTCCTTTTAAACTGGTCTCCTTGATTTTGTCTCCCCCAATCTCTTATTTGCACATTTTGTTGTATGGGATTTACCCTCAAAGTCCCATTTATGTATGTTACCATTTTGGGAACCTTACTCCCTTTTTTCTTTGTATACATCTCAATGCATAGTCAGCTTTGCCTTCATTTCCCGTTTATACAAGTTGACTTGCTTTGATGTTTAATTCTGTCTTCCACGTGAACATGTTACATGTTGTGATTTTTACCCCATCTCCCATTTGTATATTTTTGACTTGTTGTGACCTTTGCCCCCAGTTTCCCACTTATACGTGTTGCCTGACTAGGAATTTACTTACAAGCACCACATTTTACATTTGTATATGTGGGCTGGTTTTGCCT
>NC_056729.1:1554463681-1554486181 GCF_019279795.1 Protopterus annectens | reverse complement strand
TCAGAGCAAATCTAGTTATTGCCATGGAAATTCTTTACATTACTATAGAAGGCTTTGTGGTTGTCTTTACTATCTGCTGCAATTCTGTTTTTATAGCTAGCTTTAGAGGATTTGATGAGGGATCTCAACCTTTTGTTGAGGCTGATAATGGAGTTTTTCCAGTCTTGATACTTTACCTTATTCCACATCAGTTTTCTTATTCTGTTGTAGAGTTTGTTTCTGGCAGGGGACCACCAGATTGGCTTCCTTTTTTGTGAGGAGAGTGTCTTAGTTCTATTGGGTATGGCGAGATCCATGCATTTGTGTAAGTGTTCGTACAGTGTATTGGTGTATGATTTGGTGGTCATGCAACTATTCTCCATTTGCATGTGTGCCGTGAAGTTAGCCACTTCTGTTTTTAGGAGCCCAAAGTTAGCTTTGGAGAAGTTTTTCCTGGTGGTTGCCTTTGTTGGGGGTGTGAGGGATGTGGATTTCCAAGGTGATTAGCTTGTGATCGGATCTAATCAGGGATTAGTTGACTATTGGTGTAGAGCAACGGTCGCCCATGTTAGTAATGACCAGGTCAAGGATGTTGCTACCTCTAGTGGGGGTAAGAACAACTGGTCCAGGGCATTGGAATTAATGAATTCCAGAAAGCATTGGGCAAGTCTATTGGTACATGAGTAGTTTTCCCAGTTAATGGAGTGGTAGTTGAAGTCGCCCAGTATGAGAGTGTTAGGTTGGACCCTAATATTCTCCAGGGTGCTAAGGAATGTGGATTGTGAATCTTGGGATATGGTTGGGGACCTATAGCAGGCTACGACCTGAATCACTGTCTTACCCAGTGTTAGCTGCACTTGAAGTATCTCAGATGCATTATGCTGGGCTACCAGTCTGGAGGTGTGCGCATCCTTTATGAATATGGAATTACCACCACCTTTGGAGCTTTGGTCCAAGTTCTGGGGATGAAAGGTGTGAAATGAGTTGTAGCCTGGCAGTGCATCTTTTCACTTTTCATTTTCATCTTTTCACTCTTTTACTAGGATGAACTGTGTAAGATAAGTTATAACCACAGTAATTTAGTTGAATGTAGGTATTTATATGTATGTCATAAATACATTAAGTTTTTTACAACTTGTTAGGTTTTTATACAGGTCCATGTTTTATTGGCACTTAGATGTGCATTTAATATATATATATATATATATATATATATATATATATATATATATATATATATATATATATATATATATATATATATATATACACATAGGTATGTATGTATATATGTATATTGCATGTAATGACTTTTTATGCAGTAAAGTTTTTTTAAAAAAAGAGTGAAAAGATGAATGGATTATTAACGTTTGTAGTGAGGAGGGGCGGGTTACATTGTTTGGGTGTCTGCAATTGGTAGAAATTGATCATATGACTTAAGTGTACAACCTGAAATGAGTGTGTTTTTACTTCACTTGTTATCTGAAGAAGTCTGATAAATTATCAGACGAAAAGCCTTTAATGAAATAAATTTGTGCGGTTTTGGAAGAGCATTTCCCTTTTGTTTATTGCCACTTGCCATTCAGTCATCTATAGCTTCTTAATCCCAGAGTGCCCCAGTGTGCCACTCATCTTATCCAATGAGTCAACCACACAGCTGAGGCAGTCACTGAGTTACAAATGATAAGACAGTACTGTGATGTAACCATATTAACTTGGAAAGCACAGCAAGAACTGACATATGTGCAGTGTACCAGCAGTGACTTTTTAAAATTGTGTACATATCAAAATTTTTTTTTCCATTGCATATTGAAATACATTCATAATACGCACATGTAAGCTGTTTCTGAAGAGGACAAGCATAACTTATGCAATAGTACAGTACTTTGTAGAACGACCTCCTGCAAGCTACTAGCAGTAATGGTCTGTCTGTATCCAATCTGTCTCCCCTCCTTCCAATTCCATAAATACACCATAACCTTTATATAGTGTAGATTCAGCCATCTGAGCAGTGTGAAGATTGAAATGATGTGTCAAATCATTAGCATTCTTGAATATCAAAAAGTCACTTGGTGTAAGGGATGTAAGCATGGGTTTAAGTAGCTACCTGATTGCATGCACATGCCTTTGGACTGCACGGAGGATCAATTACTGTTGTTAGCTGCTGAAGGCTTGCAAGTGTTACTGATTGCTCTGACTACAACAACAAACAATACTGAAGTGACTCTTCTCTCGGATGTGTTTGTATCATGCAGAGTAGACTTAAAATAAAAGGTGCCAGCACCTTGAAAGCTATGAGAACAACCTTAACAACAGTAATATCCTTGTACTAAGAGTACACTGTCCATCCTTTGCTTAAAATCTGTCTGAAATGGTAATCAGCTATATTACTCATTGAAACAAAGATACAAATAAATTCCCATAACATTGCATTTCTATAGTTAAGCTGAGCCAAGGGGAAGATGCTCAGAAAATAAAGAGAGGAAATAGCTGGCAGTGTCGACAACCTGATGTTAATATGCTGTGGCCTATTATTAGCGTAAAATATTTGTCAATATGACATTGATCTAGACATGTTCAACTAAATGAGAAAGGAACATTTTCTGGTCCTGTATTGGTGGCAAAGAAAGATGAAACATAACAGAGTGTGTGTTGTTATTCAACTGACTTTGAGTGTTCAACTCTAGATATTGTGCTGTCTGACAGAATTAATGCATATTTTCTGAGCATATGATCAGACTGCAACTCACACAGATCTAGGAAATGTCGCAGTTCTGCCTTTTCTTTATTATTCCCCGATATTTGCTATTACTGACAAGGGTTTTTTGTGTGCCTCATTTGTGCAGGTTTGGGCTAAGTGCACTGTTGACCAGCAGCATTTTGAAGCAATGGAGGAGAGTTGACTGCCAGGATACAAACTGAGAAATGTAATTTGGCATACCATCAGTAGCACATTTTAGAGTGGCACATGGATGCTTTGATACAGCAGTCTGAAAAGCTGTAACAGAAGAAAGTTTAGACTGGCTTTAATTATTATTGTAGTACCTGGGTTAAATTAAATGATTTTAAAGAAACAGGAAAGGGGATGCATGATTTGAACTGAGCTTGAAGCCCCATGCTGCTTGGAATGTTTGCAGCAGATGTAAAAATGCAGCTTGTGTTTTGCTGTGTGCAATATAAATTGTTATATATGCTTTTTTGCCTGTGTAATTTCCAGACTGCTTCGCAGAGCACAAACAGGGCTCACAAGTGAATGAAAGAGTGAACAATTTCATTTCTGTAATCTTCATTAGAGCAAACAGCTTTGTGACTGCTTCACTGTATGTCTCATGAGTGAGTAATGTCTACACGCTGTATGCCTGTTTCTGTGGTATAAGCTGTAAATGTAGTGACTTTGGAGCCTTAACAGAGTTGCTCTGGGGTTTAAATCCATACTGTTTGAAGGGAATGTAGAAATTATTACACCAGATGTGTGAGTTACTTTTATCAGAACATCATATGCTTCCTGTTTCTTGCCTTGTGCAGTTGCTCAAATCTGAGTGGCATGAGAAGTTTTATTTAGGAAGCCTTTTGCAGTGTAAATAGTCTTAGTGGCAATGCAAGGACATCAGCACTTTGGACAGTACTAGGTGGAGAACATCCAATGCTGTGTAAGTGTACTGACTTTAAATATAGAACAGAGGTGATCCAGGGTTCAACTCCAGACAGCACTTATTTTTACAAAGGTTGTCTGAGTGACTTTTCTAACAGTACTCTGATTAGGAAGGCAACACTACATATAAATGGCTATAATAATTACACTTATTACAATGAGTGTCTCATTAATGCTTTGATAAATACATTTTCTAAGTATCTCATAAATTATTTAGTTATGAAACAGTTGAATGTGTTTGTGTAATTGTTTAAGCAGGATAATTAAGATAATAAATTAAAAAATGCCCTTGCATATCCATGATGAGCAGAATACTTAAGTTAAAATCATCTTCTGTCCTCCCATAGCTCAACTCTGTGTTTAGGACTGTATGTGTAACGCAGTATGTATGAAGTATGTTGTCTGAAGAATAATTTTTAACCATAGCATCAAGGGTTTGATTCCAGATATATGTCACATTATTTCTTACTTTGATGTTGTACTTTAATGATATGCTCCATGACACACATCTTACTTTTTATCCATTTAAGCACTTAACTATACATCCATGACCATAAGGAAGAGTTAATAAACCACCTTTATTCTACTCATGTCTTCATCAAGTTTTACCTGTCCTACAACTTCATGATCCCCAGAACCATCACTCACTGATACAGAGCATGACTGATGACTACTGAGGACACACCATAAAGATGTGCATTAATGACCCATAATACTGCCTATTCATATGTGTCTGCATGTCTGTCTCCATCTTCACCCCTTCTCTCTCACCCCTTTGTACTATTGACTGTTCATTAGGCTGATACATGTAAATGTCATATGGTATTTTCAGTCTGCAATCACTTTGCTGAAGAATAAAAACTACATTTTTCATTGGCTGAATAGATTATCACTGTCCCTTCAAAGGTTTGATTTTGTCATGGGTGAAGTATGATGAATGAGTTACCTATGTAGCTTTCTAAGCTCCGTCAGTTTGATCAGTGCTTGAGGTCTGGCAATGAGTAACTGTAGTATGTAATACTAAATGGCATTTCAGGTGTTAGTGCAAAACGTGGTGAATGTTTGCCTTACACCACATTGTACATCCAGTCAACTTATGATTTCCTTTGAAGCATGTCTCGTTTGTAGTAGGTATAACAAATGATTTCAGTAGGTATTACATGCCCAATTTGGCCGGGCAACATAGTTATAATAGTCATTCTTAGGTATTCTGAAAGTCATGATAAAATGTTACAATAATAATTACATTGTAACAGTCTTTGTAAGATGATCTGCACACTAGAGATGAACCCTGCTTTTTCATGTAGCACTGAGAGTTTATACTTTGTGCCACATAGAAAGCTAGGTTGATGGGTGGATTTTCTCCATTAAGTACTGTCCAGAGTGCTGACAGCTGCATATCACCATTAAGCTTGCATGTGCTGCAGAAAACAAACCAAATTAAAGTTTTTGACTTTTTCCTTCAGCAGAGAACTGTGTTTGCTCACAATATACATTTGTACAAATGGGGAAAGAAAGCCCGATACTTCATTTTTTAGTTGATGTTTAGTGCTAACATGGGAAGGGGTACATAGAACATGTGGAGCATATGTAAGCAACACATTAAGATTAAACAGATCTGTTGTAAATATAATCAGCATCATGGTTCCTCTCTGATTCTTATTTGTGCAAAGATTGGCAAGGGGTACCACTGAACACCATTAACCACTGATACTTCACAGTCCCAGTTCATCACATCAAAGTATAATCAGGCATACACTAACACTTTGCCAACATTTGTGCAAACACATTTCTCAGCATTGCTCTTTAGGAAGATATTTGGAACAAAAATAAGTATTGATACTGGATTATATTACTTCATTACATGACAACTGAAAAATGCAGTGAACTGTGTGTTTAACTGACCACTTTATTCTGGGCAGCTGGGTCTGTACTGCAGCACTGACATCTACAAATGATATATGACCACATACAGTCTTGACACACACAAATCATTTTTTATCCCTCCTGCATTGAAACATTAAGTATTGCTTGTTATTGACAGTTCACATTGCCCATGCATGAGCACATACAATTAAAAATATCAGTACCATTCATTAAAGTTTACATACCAATGTCATAACCTGATTATCCATGAATGATTAATTGTCCATCCTGTGTTTCATATACACAAGACAGGTAGATACATGTCACTGTCAGTTCTGCAGTATACATAGCATATGTCAGAATTATGCAGGTGCTACTGATCTGGAGTTGGGTGTGCCTCCAATGTCCCCTACCTATCCCCAATCATGGTGACCTCCAACCTTTGGTCTCCATCACTGGTCCTATTTGTCTTGTATGTCCTGTATGTCTGCAGATGCTTCCTAACCCACACTACCTACCTGACCCTCTTACTTCTAAGCACCTTACCAACATCTCTGTCTCTCCCTCCAAAAAAAGGGCACCTGTCCCACACAAAAATTACAACCCATATATAGCGCTCCACTTTGCCTGTGTGTCAAACTGACACAGTTGATTTGGTCCAATTGGCCATACAACATTATTCCATTGTTGTCACTCATTATTGGTGTGGTGACTCTGCAAAATCATGAAACTGAATGTAAAATTGTACATTGACGTTGTGAAGAAGTGGATAGCTATGGTGCTCTCCTATGACCCTTCTACAAATTCCTGTATTCTTTTCCTTGTATGCTACCCTCTGCTTGCCAACCCCATTTTTAACACTGTCATGTCCACCTCTTTTTCACACATTTAATCTTGTCAAAAATAGATTCACGTGCAACATACAAATGACCAGAAATGGCCCATGGAAAAGCCACAGTGGTCTGGTTGCTTCCATGCAAATGTACTTAAACCTGTTGCATTATGGGAATATAGAGTAAAGCCATACTACAGGTAGTACAGTGGTACAGTTAATGTAACATTTATTAAGCTGCTGGTTGCATTCAGCTAGGAGTTCCTATGTGGCATGTTGTGATAGTTAGCCTGTTTGTAACCTGTTTTTTAGCATAGTGTCATGGGTTCAATTACAGCAGTATGTCGGTATATTACTTCATGACAGTTCACATTCCTCATATATTTAATTGAAAATGTCGGTATTTCTCTACATATAATATATTCCCTTAAGATAACATTGGAATAGTTCAGCAATATAGCATTTTCAAATATATTACAGCTACAACAGTGAGACTTAGTAAGCCAACTTTATCTTGGTTAGGTATTCATGGTTACTGCACTCTCCCACCGTCATTTTATTGTGCAGAGCAAGACTGATTATCGATGATAATATAAGTAAAACTAACATACTGTACAGATGTTCCTACATGTCCTAACTCTCTCTGTGTTCACTCCTCTTCTATACATTTTCAATGTGCTTTAATAGTGTTATTTTAATGCTGGGGAGTAGTAATTTTCTTTGTGGTGTGGTGAGCTAGTGCACAAATGTGTATAATTTTTTTTTTCAAAATGTCATGGGTTCTATTGCAGCCATCAGCTAATTGGTAATAACTGCTTTTGATTCAGTAATGTAGTTGTACATTTTGGCTACAAATTGTTGCTAGGCATCATTATCCTTCTTCAACAAATAATGTTGTCCCTGCCACTATGTCACCTTGATGATGTGCCCCCCCCTTCTGTATGAGTATTCTTCCACCCCTGCATTTATACAATGTTTGGCACTTGGCAACAAATGCAACTGATGCTAAATAGAAGTGAAAAAGTCAAAGTCAAAGTAAACTTTATTGTCATTTAGAACTGCACACGTGTAGCCTACATGAAATTTCATGCATCAGCTCAATTCTTGAAATTACAAAGAAAAGTGAAACAACACATACAAATAAAGGAATAAACATAACTTACAAATACAATACTACTCCAATGCATGCAAGAAAGAGCAGAGACATTTACCAACGTTCATATATGAAAAGAATACCCTCCCTTGAGTTAAATTAACTACCTTATTTAAAGCAAAACAAAACAGCTTTAGAAATGCCTAAGTTATTTGTCTAATATTGCACTTGAGTGAGTTAAATAATACTGACTATGGATATATTAAATAAATATTGCACTTACTTGGAATATATGTAAGTATATATCGCACAGATAAATAAAAATTGACTTATTATGTGTCCAGACCCTTGGGACTAGTGCCCGAGTTCAAAAGTCTAATCACTGTAGGGTAGAACTGTTACTGAATCTTGTAGTCCTGCAACAGATGCTGTGATATCTCCTGCCTAATGCCAGATGCAGGATGTGTGTTGTCCTGTATTATTTTGGGGGCCTTTTAGATGCTTCTTGTAGAATAAAGATGATGCATTGATGGAAGACTGGAAACTGTTACCTTCTCTGCAACACTCACCACTCTTTGTAGCACCTTCCTTTTTGTAACTGTGCAGCTTCCAAACCACACTGTGAAGTTGCAGGTGCAGACACTCTCTTTTGCACCTCTATAGAAGGTGAAGATATGGGGAGGAAGCTTAGCTTTTTTCATCCTTCTTAAAGAGTGGAGGCATTAATGTGCATTCTTGACCAGTTGGATGGTTTTTCCCAACCACGAGAGATCCTCTGATATATGTACACCCAGGAATTTCATATTCTTAACCCTCTCCGCACTCTCACCATTGATCCTTAGCACTGGGTGGTTTGTTCTCCTTTTCCTTAAGTCGATGATAATTTCTTTGGTCTTGCTTACATTCAGGTCAAGGTTGCTCCCCTTGCACCAACTAATCAGAGATGCCACCTCCTCTCTGTATGTCCTTTCATCCTCCTTTGTGATGAGCCCCATGACTGTCGTGTTATCAGCAAACTTGATGATATGGTTGGACTTGTGTTTAACATAACAGTCATGGGTCAGGATGATGAATAACAGTGGGCTGGGAACACATTCCTGTGGAACCCCAGTGCTAATTGTGATGCACTTTGATGTGTTCTTACCTGAACACATCCTCTATGGTCTCTCAATCAGGAAGTCCAGGATCCAGTTACAGAGATGTTTACCAATTCCTAAATGTGCCAGGTTTTCTATCAGCTGCATTGGTACTACCGTGTTAAATGCAGAGCTGAAGTCTATGAAGAGCATCCTCACATAGTTGTCTTTGAACTCTAAATGCTCAAGGGAGATGTGTAGTGCTACTTATATGGCATCAGGCTTGGAACGGTTAGCTCTGTATGCAAACTGCAGAGGGCTAAAACTAGGAGGTAGGCATGATGAAAGATGCTTTTTGATCAGCCGTTCAAAACATTTCATAACAGTGGATGTTAGAGAGACTGGTCTGTAGTCATTAGGGCTGGAGGGAGTGTTTTTCTTAGGTAGTGGAATGATGTTAGTTTCCTTGTAGCATGAGGGTACTTTTGCTATGGCATTAATTATTTTCTTAAGCACTGTGCATAGTTGATCAATACAGCCTTTTAACACCTTGCCCATTATGTTGTCTGGCAAACAGCCTTCCTCGGGTTTATTCTCATTAGCTCTCTTCTTACCTCCTCTGTACTGAGGCTGAGTATTGCATCCTTCTCATTAGTGGGTAGCTTTAGTGCCAACCTGTTATTTATTTCCTCAAATCTACCAAATAAGATGTTCAAACTGTCCAGGAATTAGATGCTGTCCTCACACTGTACTGACCTGATTTTGCAGTCAGTGAGTACAATGCTTATAGTAATACATTTGAAATTGATTGCCTTTGTTTGCATTACTCTATCTCACTTTGCACTGCTGTGCTAAGCTATGCTTATTCAGTTTAATGTAAATTAAACAAGATCAGTAGTTGTATACAAGTTATACTGCTGAATAAGGTAGTACAGATGATTACATACAGTCATGTTTGCTGAAATCCAGTGTTAAGTATTAAGTTTCACAAATATAAATTTATACATTTTGTGCTAAGATAACACTCATCTAAATTAACTAATGGAATGCTGAAAATGTTCAAATGCATATGGATGACAACATGTATCATTGTGTTTTGCCTGACTACTATTTCAGTACATATTGTCTAACAACTTTACTTAGCACATCAAAATCCTGCTGCTACACTAATCTGCCTGTTACCTAGTGTAAATACTGTCTTATAAGGACCTTTGAGAGGGAGTTGGCACAGAGCAACAGACAGTACTGCTAGCTACTATTGTAAGTTCAAGACTTCAAGATATGATTATGCATGTGCTAACATGTTGCCATCAGCAGTGCAAGTCAGCTTAGTGAGGCTAAACTTAGTACAAGAAAACCAAAGAAGGGAGTATAGAATCATATTTTTTGGTTGCATAAAGTATGATTGTATTACTGTTGCCCAAAGATGAACATTATTCATTAAGGATGTTAACTTACCTAATTAATTTTGGTGAAGTAGTGTATCTGTTCTACAGTGTTTAGATTTGCACCACGTTACTAGCTTGGTTAAACTATTCTCACCACATCCATCACAGTTCTATGTCTGACTTCCATGTTTGTCCTGCCAGTAGACATAGTGCAACTATGAGAAAATACAATTGTGCAGTCATCAAAGCATGATGTCACAGGAATTGTTGATTGATAATCCAGTGTTGTGCGACAGTCAACATTTGTGTCATCTTGTTATATGGAACATGTCAATGTCCCCCACAGTATCACAATGTACAGTAAGGACAGGCTGTACATTGCATTATCAAGATATGTCATGTTATCATTATATGTAAACATCATAGTGATGTTACATTGTCCTGTGCATACATATGCATTTGTTGCATGGCCTGGTATGCACAGTACTCTCTTCAAAATGTTGATCTTTGCAAATATTCCAGTATCCAATTTCAGAGAGGTATTGTGCATGTTCTACTGTAGTGCTTGTGACTAGTACATTGCTCTCAAGATTGTGTAAGCTAGTTAGGAAAGATGTTCAATAGCCAACATGGCAGACTTGTGTATGTATGTGTGAGAATGTGTGCATCACTTGGTGGTGAATGAACTGCCTCTGAAAATAATACATTTAACTGTTCTCACAGCTCCTTTATCCCTAATTGTATAGTAACATCTGCTCTGAAACTCACTGATGGCGTCATCCTGACAAAAGTGCAATTTCTCCCATGAGAGTCAGACTTATGCTGTGGTGCTGATGAATATTAAAGAAATCTTGAGACTGTGTACCCTAAATAAGTAGGAGGTTCAATACCCAGAATGGAAGACTTGTGTGTGTGTGTGTGTGTGTGTGTGTGTGTGTGTGTGTGTGTGTGTGTGTGTGTGTGTGTGATTGTGAGACTGAGTGCATCCACTTCCCCTGAGAATAATACAGATAACTGTTCTCACAGCTCCCTTATCCCTAACTTTACATTAACATCCTCTCTGAAACACACTGATGACACATCCTGACAAAAGTGCAGTCTCTACCTTCAGTATCAGACTTCTCTGGTGATGTTTACATATATTACAGTGGTCTGTAGATTGTATAATCTAGATAGGTAGGAAGTTCAATGCCAAACATTGAAGACTTGTGTGTATTAGACTGTGTATGCTTTGGTGGTGCATCCATTTCACCTGACAATAATACATTTAACTGTTCTTACAGTTCTGTTATTCCTAATTTTGCAGTAGCATCATCTCTGAAATACACTGAGTCACCTGACAAAAGTGCAACTTGTTCCTTTCGAGTCAGACTTCTTCTGTGCCACTTGTGACTAGTACACTGATCCCTAAATAGACACGTGGTTCAATATTCAGTATGGAGGACATATATATATGTGTGTGTGTGTGTGTGTGTGTGTGTGTGTGTGTGTGTGTGTGTGTGTGTGTGTGTGTCTGTGTGTGTGTGAGAAACTGTATCACTGAGTGGTATATAAACTTTCCCTGATAATAATGCATTTAACTGTTCTCACAGCTCCGTTATCCCTGATTATATAGTAACATCCTCTCTGAAACACACTGAAGAGGTCATCCTGAAAAAGTGCAATTTCTACCTTCAGAGTCAGACTTCTCCTGTGGTGCTTGTGACTAGTACCTTTATCTGTAAAGTACATAAACGAGATAGGTAGGATGTTCAATACTCATCATGGAAACTTTGTATGAGTGTGTGTAATGCTTGTTGCTGTCTCCAGCTCCCTTGCAGAGGCTGTATTTAAATGTGTACATAACTACCTTATAACAACTTTTACAGTAATATCCTCTCTAAAACACACTGATAAGGCCATCCTTACAAAAGTACAATCTCTACCTTCCAAGTGAGACTTCTCCTGTGGTACTTGTACATATTATAGTGTTCTCTAGACTGTGTAAACTAAATAGGTAGGAGGTTCAATATCCATCATGGAAACTGTGCATGTATGAGTAATGACCATTGATGTCCCTATTTCCCTTGCAGAGGTTGTATTTAAATGTGTACACAGCTTCCATATAATAACTTTTACAGTACCATCCTCTCTGAAACACACTGATGAGGTCATCCTTACAAAATGGCTATCTCTAACCTGAGAGTCAGACTTTTCCTGTAGCACTTGCAAGTGTTACAGGGCTGTCTAATTATGCAAACTAGATAGATAGGCGTTTTGATAACTATCAGTGTGTATGTGTGTTTGTGTGTGTGAGTGTGTGTGTGTGTGTGTGTGTGTGTGTGTGTGTGTGTGTGTGTGTAATGCTTATTGCTGCCACAATTTCCCCTGCAGTGGTTGTACTTAAATGTGTACACAGCTCATTTATAACAACTTTTACAGTCACTTCCTCTCTGAAACACAATGATGAAGTCATGCTTAGAAAAGCACAATTTCTACTTTCAGAGTCATACTTCTCCTGTGATACTTGTGACTATTACAGGGCTCTCTAGATTGTGTAAACTAGATGGGTTGGAGGATAAATACCCATCATGGAAACCTTATATGTGTATGTGCATGCATGCACACAACACTTGCTGCTGTCTTCATTTCCCTTGCAAAGGTTGCATTTAAATGTGTACACAGCTCCCTCATAACAGATTTTACAGTAACATCCTCTTTGAAACATCATGATGAGGTCACCCTGACAAAAGAGTTACCTCTCCCCTGAGAATCAGACGTCTTCTGTGGCACTCATGAGTCATACAGTACTGTCTAGCTTGGGCAAACTAGATAGATAGGAGGTATGGTACAAATCATGGAAACCTTATATATATATATATATATATATATATATATATATATATATATATATATATATATATATATATATATATATATATATAGGATATATATTGGTCCCCTTCACATGGTCGACATTTCAGAATATCAAAGACCATATGGCCGAGACCATATGATCGACATTCAAAATGTAGACCATGTAGAACTGGCATCTCTGTAAAGGGCGGAATGGAAAGATTTCCACCTTCCACACTGTAGTGCAATCTGAGAGTTGGTATATTTAAGTTATGGGGTTGTTGGTGGCAGAGCCCCCCATGGGGGGTGCAGGGGGGCGTAGCCCCCCCTGTTAGCAGCATGAAGGTAAGTTTTTGTTGTGTTTTTTTATTCCATGGTTGATATCAACATTCTGAAATGTCGACCATGTGAAGTAGATCCATATATATATATATATATATATATATATATATATATATATATATATATATATATATATATATATATATATATATATGGATCTACTTTCAAATCACAAATTGCCATATCATCAAGTTCTACTTCATCAAGACCAAAAACCTGAATCCACACATAACTGAAAGTTATTTATTTATTTATTTATTGACATTTGTTAACCGGGTTTGTCCAACTGGGCTTTTGGTCTATTTTCAGTGGAGACCCGAGGAGAAAAGCTCCAGTAGTACATTTTTAAACAAGTACAATTTTAAACAATATTGATATAATAGCAGTTATAGAAAAAAGAATCACATATGCTGGGTTACATTCATAAAGTTAAAGTTGCATTAAAAAGAAGCTTAGTAACATAATTTTACTTTGATATAGTTCAATAGGTCAACAATAAAAATGTTTTGTTTGCATAAAATTATGCAAATGCATAGTAGACACATTGGAGAGAGAGAGGTGTAATGAGGTACTAAGTATGGACCTTTTGATGGTACATAAAGGGAAGGAAGACTAGGTGGGGTTATGGCAAAGGCAGGTCCTGGAATTGAGAAAATAAGCTTTTAGTTCATTTTTAAAGTGTGAGGTGTGGGAGATTGAATGTAAGTCAAGGAGAAGTTTGTTACCTACTGATCTTTTTGGGTGGTAGACATCAAGTAATTGTTGGTTAAAAGTATGGAGGGTCCTGGATGGGATGTAGAAGGAGACTAAGGAAGATAGAGATGGACAGAAGGAGGTTTTATAAAGAAAAGAGTGTAGCATATGAAATTGATAAGATAGCAGAAATTGGGGAAGTTCAAGCCATTGAAGAGAGTTTAAAGAAATGCAGTGGTGTGAGTTGTATGGGGAGTTAGTAATGAATCTGGCTATTTTATGGTAAGTCTGTTGGTGTTTGTTTAGAGTGGAGGCCTGGATATTGGTAAGAACTGGGGCGGCATATAAGAGGGAGGGGAGGAGGAGTGCCTGGCACAGGGTAAGTCTAGATTCAGGGGTTATGAAATTTTTGTTCCGATATAGCAGACCTAGTTTCTGGTTTGTTTTTTATATACACTGGAGTATGTGTAGGTTGAACTTTAGTTCATCATCGATAATGACCCCTAGGAGTTTTGTGTGGGTGTCAGGTTGGATAGTTGTATTGTTAGAAGATGTAATAAAAAAGGAGGTTTTGTGATGAGAAAGAGAACGGGGAAGGAAAAGTAGAAGTTTGGTCTTTTGGGGATTTAGGATCAGTAGGTTGTGAGAGAGCCATTGCTCAGTGGATAGTAGGGCTTGTTGAGTCAGGGAGTGTAGTTCAGAAACGTTATTTGAGATGGATATAAGTGTAGAGTTGTTGGAATACTGAATAAGGGAGGATTTTTTGCATGAGGTGTAAAGATCATTGGTGAAGATGTTAAACAAAAGGGGTTCCAAAATGGAGCCTTGGGGAACACCAGTGGAGATGGCAAGGAAAGTTGAGGAGGATGAGAGCCATTTGACAGATTGTTCCCTGCCAGATAGGTAACTATTAAACCAGGCAAGTGTGGAGGGGGATAGGTGGAGATTTATGAGTTTAGATAGTAGTAGAGGATGAGAGACAGCATTGAAGGCTTTGGGGAGATCTAGGAAGAGAAAGGAAATTAGTTTATTGTTGTCTAGGCCTCTGCAATGATATGAGTGAAGGAGAGGATGGCAGTGGTGGTGCTGTGGTGAGGACAAAATCCATGTTGGGTAGGGGTAAGTAAGTGGTGCATGAGGAGGTGATTGAGAAGCTGCGAATGAATACATTTTTCTAATATCTTGGAGAGGGGGGGGAAATGGCAATGGGTCAGTAGTTTGAGGGGTCAGTGGAGTTTCCACCTTTATGAAGAGGGATAGTAAAGAAAGATTTCCAAAGGGTGGAGACAGTTGATTCCAGAATAGATCAATTAATTAGTATAGATACAGGATAGGCAATTGAGTCAGCAGCAAGTTTGAGGAATGTAGGAGATAGATTGTCAGTGGAAGGAGAGCAAGATTTTAGCTTGAGTGGTAGAGATTTGATGTAAGTAATGGGAACTGGCTCAAATGAAAACAAAGTTGTGTTAGTGGGACTTGCAGGGGTGGGTGTTGAAGTAGAGTTTGGCTTAGAGGTTACCAGATTTTGGATGGAAGAGATAAAGTGTTTATTCAGGAGGGTAGCTGTTTCCTGAGAGGAAGAGTTAGGGTCTGAGGAGGGATTAGAGGGCTTTCCAGGATAGAGGATGTTGTTGAGAGTTGACCAAAAATTTCAAGGATTGGATTTGTTGTTAAGCTGAACAGAGCTATAGTATAACTTTTTGTCATTAGTTATATGTTTTTTTGCAAGGTTGCTCAGTTGCCTGTATTTTTGAAGAAGAGGTGGTTGTTTAGTTTTAGTCCAGGTTTCCAAGCACTATCTCTGTTTCATAAGGGACTTAGTCTCCTTGGAGAGCCAGGGAGCATGATTTGATTTTACTCTGATATTCCTAGAGGGAGCTAAGGAGTTTAGAGTACTCATGAAGATGCTATTGAAAGTGCTTACAGCATCATTTAGAGAGAGGTGCTTTAGGATGGACCAATCTATGTTGTGGAGAATGGAGTTAAATTGGGATTAACTGAAAGTCAATAGTTTTTAACAGTCTTTGATAAGGAGGGGATTAGGAATATGGGAGTAGTGTCTTAAGATGGTAGGGAGATGATCACTGAGGGAGTCAGGTAAGGTGGTGGGATTGTGGTGTTGGTGGGAGGAATTGGTAAGGATCCAGTCTATGATGGATCTGGAGGTGGAATTTTTATGGAAGCGAGTGGGAGATGCAATAAATTGGTGGAAGCCATGTAGGTGGATACTGAGTTGGGGGAGTCAGTTGTGAGTTTGGACCAATCAATGTTGACATCACCAAGGATGTGTCTCATATGGTATGTTGTGGGACAACCAGGATAGGATGTTTTTAAGAATGGGCAGATTGTTACCAGGTGGAAGGTAGATAGAGACAATTATAAGTTTTTTGTGGGGATTTAGTTGGCAGTTAAGGATGATGATTTCAGCTGGGAGGAAGTCAGGAATTGGGGAAGGGTAAGGTGAGAGGTTAAGGTTGTTTGAGTAGAGGATGTTCACGCCACCCCCTTTTTTTTACAGGTCTATCAGATCGGAAGATATTATAACCTGGTGGGAGTATTTCACTATTTGAGATTTGTGGCATGAGCCAGGTTTCATATAGGGAGAGGATGTGAGGGGTATTGAGAGCTATCCATGAGTGCAGCTCAGTAACTTTATTTTCTAGACTCTGAATATTCAATGAGTAAACAGTTAAGTATTTGGATCGAGATGATTGTTGTGACTGAGGTTGGTGACTGTTAGAGGAGTAAGATGGGGCAGTGTAGAGGTAGTTCTGAGGAAAGTGAGGGTGGGGAGAGAAGAAGATGGGCCATGGATGGGATGGATATCTCCAAAACAACATTGTTTTTAGTGAGGAGAGAGTGTGTGGTAGATGCTAGATGGAGTTTCTATAGATTTGACTTAGCTTTGTGGGAAGGTTTAAAAACCTGTATTATGGATAGTTTATATAGACTTGAGGTAGAGTTAGTAAAGAGATTAGGGGAGATAGTAAAAGATGAAGTAGTTGGATATATCTTGTATGAGTGAGAAGTTGGTAAACATAGGAGTGGGTCAGAAAGACTGGAGTGGTAAGAGGTGGAGATAGAGAGAATAAGGAGTAGTGTAGAAGATATTAGAAAATAATACATGTTGGAATAAAATATGGTCAGATAGAGTAGGTAGAGACAGTGGTATAGAGGAAGTGGTGTTGACAAGATTAACAGATTAGTAAGGTGGTTGTGGCAATAGGCAGGTGGAATTGTAGTGGGTAGTGGGACAGGAAGGGGAGGGATAGTTAGGTATAAAGGTAATTGTAATGGGGTGGGTGGGAATGGGGTAGGGTAGGGGAGTGAAGTGAGCCCAAGAGTAGCGAGGACGAACGGACTGGGGCTAGCACCCTGGTCAAGATGACGTCAGAGAAACAATCAGAAAAAGTGTAAAGCTAGCTTGAGAGACAAGGATACAAAGTTTCTAAAGGTATAGTCACCAGAAATAAATAAAAAATAAATAAATTATGAGCAGAAGTATGCTTGCAAAAGCACACTGGCCTCAAGCTACACAAGTAGATTTACTTGAAGCAAATCCAGTGCTGTATGGTTAAAATAAACTACACTAGAGAGGGGCTTTGGGGGGGGGTCTTACTAGCAGCTAAAAGCAGGGCAAAAAATAAAAAAAAATTATATGTAAGAGTCTGAAGACAGTAAAATAGGGCAGGTGCACTAACAAAGGCAGTTATAAGTGAGGCTAAAAATAAATTCAGGGAAGGGTAAAGTACAGATCAGGAGAATATACACAGAAACAGTATGAGGATAGTGGGTAACCAAAGAGAAAGGATAGAAGCTGCTGGCATCTGCTTTTTGTGGCGACTAGCAAAAAAAAAAAAAACACTGTAAATTCCTGTTGTGCTTATAAATTTTAGCGTTAATTAAAATATTAGCTTATCATGTAGTACTTATGCATTGGGACACATACTTTAGTGATATTATTTTAAGCTTACAATGGTGGCTTCCAGACCGATGGTTAGAGTTGCAGGGTATCTGTTAAGGTTCTCAAACCTGTGTTGCCTGTACTGTGGCCAGGAGAAAACCGCAGGGAAAAATCCACTAGGGCTATAAAAACAGAGAGGAGGGGGATTAGTTATGAGCAAATAATTCAGGAAAACAGTGAGAGACAAAAATACCATAGGTAGAGAGAAAGAAAGTAATACAGGTAGGCAGAGGCAGTATACCAAACACTAATTTCCATTGTATGAGTGTCTTCCACACATAGCTAGCTAAGAACACAGCAGTGTTTACACCTATGCATAAAGTAGTGCAGAACAACAGTAGTTAACAACAGCACAGTGTAGACATACACAAGGCAATAATTCACAAAGCAGGAAAACAGAAATGCAGGATACTGAGGACAAGAACAGTTGGTACACTTTCAGGCAATAGGTCTTCCTTTTACTTTAGTACTACACCAAGAAATTGCAGTGAAAATACTACAGATACATCTAAATGTGAAGTTAAGGTGCTGGTGCTCCTTGCAACAAGAAACTTAGGCAATAAATATTCACATTTACAGTTGTCTTTCATTAAAAAACAAGAAATAAGATGAGTACAATTCAAAAGCTAAGCTACCTGTGATCGTAAGGTGCTGGAGCTCCTTGTGACAGGGAAAATAGACTTTAAATATTCACAAAACTAGAGTCGCGAGAAAAAGTACACCAGTGACTGCATATGCAAGCAATATTCATCTCAATATAATTACAAAATGCTATATGACCTAAAGCAGATAAAGCGACAGAATAATCACCAAATATTGTATGATTTTAAAGCAGTTAAGGTGACAGAAGGACATTTCAAAACAGTTAATGCCAAAGAATCAAAATTTTACCTTACACAGAGCAGCAGATGCTCAGCAGCATGAGGGGAAAAGAAGGCTCCAAAATGGCCACAGCTGTTGTGAGGCACCTATGAAGATTAGGAAGAGGAAGTGAGGTGAGGGGGAGGGGTAATGGTTAATACTAGGCTGGGCTAGCACCCTGGTCAAGATGAAGTCAGAGAAACAATCAGAAAAAGATAGTGAAAAACTAGCTTGAGAGACAAGGATATAAAGTTTCTAAAGGTATTGTCACCAGAAATAAAAAGAAATAAAATATGAGCAGAAGTATGCTTACAAAAGGACACTGGCCTCAAGCTACACAAGTAGATTTACTTGAAGCAAACCCAGTGCTGTATGGTTAAAATAAACTACAATAGAGAGGGACTTTGGGGGTGGGAGAGGTCTTACTATCAGTTAAAAGCAGGGCAAAAAATAAAAAAAAAAACATTAATATGTAAGAGTCTGAAGACAGTAAAATTGACAAAAGTTGATAGGTTCAAAGTGCACATTGTCGAACAGTGTTCATAGGTTCATAGGTTCATAGGTGTTTACTAGACTAATGACCACAAGGGCCTTTTTAAGCCTAGCCATGCATCCTAAATCTATGACAAGCTCTGATACCCTTGATAAGTGTAAGCATGGGGCTGGGAGATGAACCATTTACATGTTACCTGTGTCCATTAGAGACATAGGTGCCAAACCAGGGATGAATTTCTGGTTTCCCATCTAATTGTCCAAGTTGCACTTGAATTGGGTTAGGGAGGAACTCTGCTTCACATGGATGGGGAGCCTGCTCCATAGACAGGGTAGTCTCTGGGATACATACCTATCTCTCCAGTAGGTCCTAGTTATATCACAGGCAAGGTTTAACTATTTAGAATGGGTAATTCTGCTGCTGTTTGTTTTGTGGATAAGAAGGAGGTCCATCAGAGTGAGGTCTGCCAATGCCCTGTATGCCAGGTATAGATTTCCCCTCAAAAGCCTGTAGGAGACAGAATACAGGGATAGGGCCTTGAGGCAGTCTGCATAGGACATTTTATTTATGCCCCGTATTCTTTTAGTGAGGAACCTATGTGGACATTCCAATTGTTGGATATGCCTGGTTGGGTACATACTAAAGGGAGCATTGTACTCAATGACAGGTCTGATTAATGCTGAATACAGAGGAACAATGACTTCCTTGGACTTAGATGTCATACCTTTGTTTATATGTTGTGTAACATCGAATGATTTCCACACCACTATAGACACATGACGGTCAAAGGCTAGATTACTGTCTATATGTGTCCCTAAGTCCCTGACTACTGAGTCAACTCTAAAGGGTGTGTTGTCAATATGATAGCTACCAGGGATAGATAACTTCTTAAGGGATACTATTATGCATTTCTTGGCATTTAGTTTGAGTCTATGGCTCTGACACTAGTTGTTTGTCTGTGTCAGTCCCTCCTGGAGAACATTTGCATCAGTGTGAGATTCAATAACAGCTCCTAATTTGCAATCATCTGCAAATTTAGTCTGCCAGAGACCACTGACATTGACCTTGACTTCTGAGAATTAAATGCCAAAAAGGAGTGGTCCAAGGACTGATCCCTGAGGGACTCTACTTGTAACTGCCTCTTTGCAGACATGGGCTTCCCAATTCTAACTTCCTGGGTCCTGTCTGTGAGCCAGCGGACTATCCACTGGGTGATGTACGGGTTTGTACCTACCTGTTGAGTTTGTCAACAATGCCTGAGTGGGGTATTGTGTCAAATGCCTTGGCCAGTTAAGGTAGGCAGTGTGAATTATTTTGCCCTCATCCATTGCTTTTGTGGCCTTCTCAAAGAAGTCCACAAGGTTGAGTAGGCATGATCTGCCCTTGACAAAACAAAACTGGGTTGGGTCCAGTGTCTGGAGGTTTACTAAATCTCTATTGATCATCTCTGTGATAATTCTTTTCATGGCTTTATATATAAGATTGATGAGTCTTATGGATCTGCAGTTTCCAGGGTGTGTAGATGGTCCACCATGTGCAGAGGGATGACAGTTGCCTTTTTCCATTCATGAGGAATGAAGCCTGTTTGGAGGCTACACTTAAACAGTAATTCCAGACGCCATGATAGATCATGTTTTGTGCTATTTAGAAGGCATCCTGGGATATTGTCTAGGCCCATTGATGCAGTGTTCTTGGTCTTAGAGAAAGCATTATGGACCTGTTCCCTAGTGATAGTAGGGGGAGTTATATTTGATGATATTTCCTGAGGGAAGGTTGAGAGGGAGAGATGGGTTAAGTTGGAGCTGAATTTATCAGCCAGGAGGTTTGCTAAATCTTCTGGCTCAGTATAGGTGGCTCCATTTACAATGAGCTCTGCACACAATTGTATATTGTCTTTGAGGTTGCGGACATAGCTAAAGAATGCTTTGTGGTTGCCCTTGGCCTGGGAGGCCAAACTTACCTCAAATTTAGCTTTGATAGACTTTATTTGTCCTCTGAGTTTTTTGTTTAGTTTGATGAGAGTGTTTTTATCCTGCTGGCTGCTGCACCTCCTAATTTTTGCCATAATGTTCTTCCTCCTGTTACACAGCCTACTGATTTTTTGATTCCACCAGGGTGGCTTGTTTTTTTAGTTAGTTCTGTACTTCTTCCTAGTGGGTACAGCTGCCTCTGTGCAGCTATTAACATGCTTGTACAGGGTTTCTGTGAACTGTTCTGCATAGGCAGCAGTGTTCTCAGGGTTTATGGGGGCGTGACATTTTGCCAGGTTCTCACTTAATAGCAGGAGGTTAGCATTACAATAGTTCTGAATAGTCCAGGTTTTATTTTTACTTCAAAGGAGACCATTTTGTGGTCTGACCTTACCAGGGAAGGCATTACAGTAGAGGGTGTGCAGCACTCTCCTATATTAGTGAGGACCAGATCCATTATGGTTGCACCACTGGTTGGTGTATTGGCTATCTGGTCCAGGGGGGTTTGTGTTTAAAAAAATCCAGGAATCTCTGTGCATATACGTTTCCTGTCGTATAGGATTCCCAGTTAACAGTGGGGTGATTAAAGTCACCCATGAATATGGTATTGGGTTGGATGGTTAGTGTTTCTAATAAGTTTAAATACATGGTATGTGTTTCTTGGGTCATAGAGGGGGACCTATAGTTTCCAAGGAAGTGGTACTGGATTTTGCCTATGGTGATTTGACCATGGAGCAGCTCAAGTGCATTGTCCTGTTTGACCAGACTTGAAGTATATTTATTTTTGAAGTAAACAGAGACACATTCACCTTTAGTCCCTGTCTGTGAAGTAGCTGGCCTAAATGTGTGGAAGGCATTATAACCTTGCACTGTTGGTGTGCTCTCCGTAGCTTTAAACCATGTCTCAGTGACCGCATATATGTCAGCATTCTTTAGGATAAAGAGAGCTTCTAGGGAGTGGATTATTTTGTTTAGACTCCTAGCACTGAGCAGTAATACATTCAGATATAAATATAATATAATCATTAATGTCCAAGTCTGTAAGTAGTGTATTATCCCTTTAAAGATTTATAACTCTTACGTAAGGAAAATGGCAGACTTTACTTTTAATGCTGGTGGAAATATCTAAAATCTGAATAGAACAACATTTTACCAAAAAAGTAAGAAAGTGTGTCTATAAAAGGCTACAGGACTACCATTTTCTATCTATTTAATGTTATTATCATTTATTAAAGCTTTATTTCATTATTCATAATTCGAAACAGTGTTGCAGAGTACTTTTAGATGGGATGCAGTTGAATTACAGTACGTGCGTACCTCACTGGCCAGTTTCCTCAATGTAGTGCAATCTTGGAGTTGGTATATTTAATTTACAAGGAGTATTGGAGGTTGCAGGGTGGCACAGCCTCCATGCAAAAATGTAAAAACAAAATTGTTTTGTGTCATGGGCATGTGG